>NW_021703771.1:58588733-58728038 GCF_005190385.1 Monodon monoceros
CGAACGACTAGGGTCTGTAAGACCACTTCTGGGAGGCAGACAGATGCAACGGAGAGGGCGTGGGCTTTGAGACCGAACGACTAGGGGTCTGACCCACAGCTCTACTCTGAAGTGTCTTGACGAATTGTTGAAGTCAAACTCTGAACTTCTGTTCTAACATTAATAAAATTGAGATGACACATACTTATTTTGTGGATTTTGAAAGATAAATAAGTGAAATAGTATATGAGGGAAAAAACTGCCAACCATGGTTAGAGCTCATTCAATGCCAATCTCCTTCCCTCTTCTGCAATTAGAGTTTGGTTTTTCCCGAAAATATTCTCCATGCTTTTTACCATTAGCCTTCTATGTTTAGAGTTATAAAAATCACGTTGTTAATTTTTATCACTAACAGAAGACACAAAATTTGCCGTAATTATACTGGTTTTTCAGTACATAAGGATATTTTATTTTTGATGATCACAAAGACTTGATTTAGAATAAACATGTTGAAACATAATTATAATTAGTTTTTCTAACACTAAAATTAACATTTGAAGAAACGATTGCATACTTGACAGAGAAAATACAGTGTACAAGAGAAGAACTTTAAATTGTCTATAACTGTCATACTCAAATGGATGGTATTTGGCATTTCTATTCCTAGCATCTATTTTCTTCTTTTTGGCCGTGCGGCATGTGGGATCTTAGTTCCCCAACCAGGGATCATACCCGTGCCCCCTGCAGTGGAAGCGCAGAATCCTAACCGCTGGACCACCAGAGAATTCCCTCCTAGCACCTTTTTAAATTAGCTATCAAGTGTGTGTAAATTTGATACCCAGGGTACCAGATATAGATACTATTCAGACCCCACATTATCGGTAATGCACAGAGCCTAACTAACCTCTTTCACTCTGGTAACAACTACAACTTACTGTGTACATTCTATAGTTTAATCATGTTACATGTATTAACTCATTTAATCTTCAGATCAAGTGTATGAGATAAAATGAAGCACAAAGAGGTTAGCATCTTGCCCAGGGTCACACAGCTGGTTAAGTGGTAAAGCCAGTATTGAAACCTAGGCAGTCAGATCCTAGGTTATCCTTCTTTACTGTTCTGCGTCATAGTGGCCACTGCTGGAAAAGGACGGGTTAGTTTCTATCTTTCTGCCTACAAAATCATCTTATCAAGTTTTTTTCACATAAAATGTTACTTCTTCTACTGCTGAAGTCAGGGTTTGTCCAACATTTTTTCCTGAGAACCAGCTGTAATTGTGGAAGCAATTCAAATGAAATATTCCTATGATACTATGGTTTTCCCACTTTTGATCACATAGATTTCAGTATGTAAATGAAATAACAACGCGTGTGGACAACAAGGGATTTAGATAAACTGTGCCTTTACACCAAGCTCACATTTCATTACGTGATTCAAGTAGTCACAGTTTTTGCAAACAAAAGGAATACAGTACAAAATGTAATCAGTTCAAAGGGTAGAATAATTATCCTAGTCTTGCAAATATGTTTCCAAAACCTTAGTCCCACAAAATATCCAGCTGGCTCGCCAATTTTCCATTTGTTTTATTTCCACTCACCAAAACCAATTCCTTTCAGCTATTCCACCTTTTTCTGGCTTTTCAGATAACTTAGCTATGACAAAGCAGGAGAAACTTCATTCAGGACTTACTGAAAATCCCTTGAGCTCATCTGCCTCATGTAAACCACTGAGTCTTCAATATTCAGAAAATTGATACATGAGAGAATTTCAGTTATGATACATGAGAGCTCACATCTTGCCTTCTGTCTAGTCTAAATAATATTACTTAATGGAATCATTAAAAAATCAATCAAAATAAGGCAGGAAAAGAGAACTATAAAACAAAGAGTAAATGGGACCAGCAGAAAACAAATAGATGTAATTGAAATGAACAAGAAATATTACAATAGATCCTACAAACATTAAGAGGTTAATAATTTTATGTACACTTTGATGTAAAAAGCTTGAATAAATTAGATGAGAAATGGGCAAAATACCTGAAGGACACAAACCAGCAAAACTTAATGAAACAGATACTTTGAATAGCCCTATAGTCCACCTATGGGTAAAAATCTTCCTACAAAGAAAATTCTAAGTCAAAGTGTTTTCACTTGGAATTTCACCAAATATTTAAGGAGGAGGTAATATCAATTCTTCACAAACTTCCAGAAGATAAAAGAGGAGGGAATACTTCCTAACTCATTTTTTGATGCCAGCATTAATCTGATACCAAAATCAAAGACACTACAAAAAAGATCAATATCTCTCATAGGCCTAACTGCAAATTTTCTTAAAAATACGTAGTAGCAAATAGAACCCAATGATGTTAAAAAAAAAAAAAGAAATAAAGATATTATGACCATGCAGAGTTGATTTAACGTTAGAAAATCAATCAATGCAATTCATTATACCAAAGTCTAAAAAGGAAAAAAATCATACAATCATCTCAAAAATGTAGAAAATCCATTTAAAACACTTATTCATGGCAAAATCTGTCAGTAAACTAGCAACAGAAGGTACTTCCTTAACCTTATAAAAGGAATCTATAAAAACCTATAGCTAATATCACACTTAACGATGAAAGGCTGAATTCTTCCCCACTAAGTTTGGGAACAGGTAAGTCCTGGGAATAAGGCAAGGATGTCCCTACTCCCCACTTCCAGAAGGTTCCATGGTTGGTTGTCCACCTGTGACAGTTTGTCTCTGTTATTTCCATTCCCTAACTATGGTAATGGAACTTCTGTCCTTGACATTATACTACACTGTCTTCATCTTTCATCCTTTGGGAATCTCATCTACTCCAGGAGTTTCCAATCATCACCTTTATTCAGGATTACATACCCAAAAGTCCATTGGATACCTTCACTTGGAAGTCTTACGGTCTTTTCACGTGCAATGTACCCAAAATTGTATTCACCCTTTATCTATAAGGATTTTTATTTCCTGGTACTGCCATTCTCCCAACCATCCAAATTCAAAACCACAGTTTTATTAACTTCTTCCTTTACTACTCACACCTCCACAGATAATCTCTGCTCTTATCAGTTCCTCCTTTAAAAAAATAACCCAGCTTTTACTTCTGCTCCATTCAGCTTCTCCTATCTCAGTTCAGATTCTATCACCTCATACTTTTGTCAAGGTCTTCCTTGAAAATCACTCTCAATGTGTCATTACATTTTATTCAACAGTATAGAGTGAAAAGTTCTATAATTTAGATTCAAGTTTCTCTAGAATTTAGCCTAACCTGGTTTTCCAGAGTGTCTATCGTTAATCTCATCACATGGGACTTCCCTGGCGGTCCGGTGGTTAAGACCTCACCTTCCAATGCAGGGGATGCAGGTTTGATCCCTGGTTGGGGAGCTAAGATCCCATATGCCTCGTGGCCAAAAAACCAAAAACATAAAAACAGAAGATATATTGTAACAAATTCAATAAAGACTTTAAAAAAAAATCTCACCACATGATCTCTATTATCTATTTATTATTCCCTTCAAATAATCTACCTTTTTCAAGCCCTTTGCTTTTGTTCATTCTTCCTCTTTATCTCCCCACTCTCTTCACCCCACTGAGATATCCACTCCACTACCTCCACCCACTGAAACAACTCCACTGAAATGCTTCCTTCTCTCCAAGACTCATGATTCTATCTCCTCTACGAAGTTTTCTTTGAGCATTCCAACTGGAAGTGATCATTCCCTCTCTGAATTTTTATTCCTCTATTTCCATTCCCGCGTTGCACGCAATATATTCTACACACAACATTATCTTCTCAACCAGTGGTAATTGCCTAGAAATAGACAGCAAGTCCTGTTAATCCAGTTATAAATTTATACCTTTAGAAAAGTTGTTTACATTGTAAATGGAACAACAAAAGGGAACAATAGATTATTTTCCCATTTGCTCTCAATTATATTTACATATGGTTAAGACCTGGTGTGGAAGGTGTTTAACCAGATGCTAGAATGAGTTTGGGTCTGCATGATGTGTGATGCAGACACATCTGGCACTGAAATTTGGGAACGCTGTTATGACCTTTTAGCCCCTAAATGGACATGAATCTTACGAAACTGACATCAACATTTAGAAAAAGAGTTTATACATGCCACAGCTCTTTGAAATCCTTTTACACTAGGATGGTATTCCCTACCTATTTTAAAGAAATTTTTAAAAAAAACATATCTGAGAAAGAGAAACCCTATTTTAGAATGTTTTCTGATGTTAATTTATATCCTCAGTGCCTAATGGAGGGACTTGCATATTGCAGAGCCTCATTAAATATGTGCAATTTTGAAAGAAGAATCCTGCCTTTCCTTTTGCTAAATCTAAATGCGGGGATAATCTTGAAACTAAAAGATAAGGACCCATAACCTATCCTCCGATATTCACATCTTTGTGGTAAAGGAACAGTTTAACTTGGTGGGAGCAAAATATCCCGCAGTAGCACCTACTTTCTTCCTTCAGCCTGTATTAAGAAGATACATGAACTATAATCAAACACAGGATTGATGGTGTCAATATTATACCGTAAGAAATGGCATATTGGCAAACCTTAAAAGCACAATTAAATGAGGCAAGAGGAGAGAAAAAGGCAAAAAAAACCTGGGTCTCAAATTTCTTATCATTCAATTATTCTCCCTGGGAGGAAGGGGAGACGGGAGGGAGGAAAAAAGGAAGAAGGAAGGAGGAAAAGAAAGCGAGTCACTCAGAGAACAATCTTGAGAATTTATCCTGCGGATTGGCCAAACCAAAAAAAAGTATATTTAGCGAGTTTAAGGGTTTCCTGACAGTCTGACAAAGAGATAAATGTTACACAGGGGGATAATTAAATGGAATACTTATTTTGTTACTATCATCTTCCAGCGGAAAAAAAAAATGGAGAATGAAATTAACAGCAAAACATTGACCAATTAAGAATTTGAATACTGATAACATCACCTAGAAATTTATATTCACAAAACCATACAGTATAGTACTTATGGGCTATTTAAGGAAATTTTCCAGATCAGTTTTAGTATCAGATTTTCACCTTTAGAATTCGAACAAAATGGTGCCCCTCTCTCCCACTCCACATCCCATTTAGCAAGTGGGGCCAGATGCAGCTTCACTGTACATCCGTGGTGAAGGCCATTCCTCAGCCACCTTGCTGTAGTGTTTGATATTCCAGGACTTATAAAATAAAAATAGAGGGCTTCCCTGGTGGCGCAGTGGTTGGAAGTCCGCCTGCCGATGCAGGGGACACGGGTTCGTGCCCCGGTCCGGGAAGATCCCACATGCTGCAGAGCGGCTGGGCCCGTGAGCCATGGCCACTGAGCCTGCGCGTCCGGAGCCTGTGCTCCGCAACGGGAGAGGCCACAACAGTGAGAGGCCCGCATACAGCAAAAAAATAATAAAATAAAAATAAATAAAAATAAAAATAGAAATATTGATCACAGTGCACTCTCATTGTCATGGTCTCATCATAAAAATAACAGCCATTATAAAAATCTCATTGTATATGTATTAAATATATTTATAAATTATAAATGTAACATAAAATGCTGATAAATAAAAGTAGGTTCCGATGAAGTATCATTAAAAATTGACTTTATGAGGGCAAGAGGGTTGAGGATTCAGAGAATCATGATCCTATAGAGATTTTGTAAGCACTTAAGAATAAAAATATGTAGATGTTTTAATTGTGTAAATATAAAAGCTGGTATGCAGAAGTCATTCTTCTTTGTACTTATTCATTTTTAATGTTCTATAAAGTGAAATGTGAAGTAACATTTCCCTAGATAAATGGTTTTATGTGGATTTCAATCATATTCTAACTGAAATATCTGCATAAATATTAGCTCCAATATGAATTGTCATTGAGGTATTATTTTTTGTTTTTATTGCGGATTATTATATTAATCATGTATTAACCTTTATACTTTTTATACTGTTTATACTTTTTAAAGATAAAATATTAGCTGTTACCTTTGAAAACTGAGTTGATAATTAGACTCTGGTAATAAAATTAACCTGCAGTTGTGTCATAAAAATATTACTTCTAGATGAACCGGTTTGCAAAGCAGAAATAGAGACACAGATGTAGAGAACAAACATATGGACACGAGGGGGGAAAGTTGGGGTGGTGGCTGGGGGTGGGATGAACTGGGAGATTGGGATTGACATGTATACACTGATGTGTATAAAATGGATAACTAATAAGAACCTGCTGTATAAATAAATAAATAACTAAATAAAATTCAAAATAAATAAAATATTACTTCTGAAGCATATTCTCACAGGATATTTTTCCTTTTGAACATGTTATGCTTTGAAATAAATGATAAAGTGTATTACTGAGGTTTCAAAACGCTGTGTGGCAATAGTAAAGACAGCATCAGCAGAAGTTGGCATTAGCATTTCGCATGGTAGCCAGAGTACGGACTGCCACCTTCAAACTAAGATAACAAACCAAAAACACTAGCTTTGATAATCCACAAGACTGCTACGACCTCTCGTTAAAAAACATGATTACACAGATGTGAAATTGGTTCTCACTCATTGTCAGTCTTTTTTTTCCTCTCTTGAATAAAATCTCTGTAAACAGAAAAGAGCTTTGACCGGTGCTGTGTTAAACAGGATGAAGTGAGAACTCTTTATGGGTGTAATAAAAGATATGAATAAACCCCGGTTCAGCCTGGGGAACTGAATGTAAGCACAGCTGCAGAGGGACCCTTGAGAAAAATGTTACCATCCGTCATCATTTTCTTCAACAGGTGCTTGTAGTTTTTCTTCCTTTTCTAAATCACAAAAGCCTTGTTACTTCCAACATTCCTGTTTGTAATATCCATTTCTATAATAAGTGTTATGGTAGTTTAATAATACCGATAGTATAATAATAGATATTTTTGTGTTCAAGAGAATCCTTGATCCTAAAAAACCATAAAACCGTATAAACAAACTATATAAACATAATCTTCAGATTTCAGTATAAGCTGATTTTAATGTTATTTCTTCGCTAATCTTGGAAATTTGAGAGGAATGTCAAAACAGAAGGGGCTTGCCTTACAGAAACCACTTCAGATAAAACTGAAGCTCTCTAGCTCTAAGAAGGGATCTGTTAAATGCTGCCAGCACGCCTAAATGCGAGCCCTATTGGCTTGCGTTCCATGAGGGGCCCACCTGAGCAATCTGTCCTTTAAGTGCCACCTTCTGGAAATACACATCCTGAATTTTCTCCCACAGCCAATCATCTCATTTTAGTTTTCATATAGGTCATTTAAGACTTTGCTATAATTACAGAATTATCAGATAAAGTGTAAAATGAAAACTTTGACTCGATCTCTACCAATAGGCTTCAATGGAAAAAACAATTCCAAATCTTACCATTGACATAAGATGTTACTTTACTTTCACCGTATTCCATCATTTTAATTTTTAAAAAAATTTAGATGACTTCTCTTAATTTTCCATGACCAGTTTATGAAAGGAATAAGTTTTGAAGAGAAGGCCCCTTCCTTCCTGCCTTCACTCCTCCATCCCATCCTCCCTTCCTTCTTCCTCTCCTTTTTTCCAACACATATTTCATTGCATGGCTACTATTCCTCATCTCTGATGTAGGGCTGAGAGCACACGATTGTACAGTATAGACAGTATAAGACAAAGTCCTTATTATAATCAAACTGATAGTGGAGTTGCAGGATAAGCAGACAATTTTTTAAATTTAAATAAAAATATAACCAAAAATATTTTGATAAGTGCTTATAGGAAAATAAAACAGAGATTCTAGACACAGATTGGAAAGCCTTTGGGTTGAGGGATCAGAAAAGTCACCACTGAGACACTGAGACTTACTTTGAGAAATAAACTACAGCTAGGAGCCAGCCATGGAAAGTGAGGAGGAAGTAGGTCCAGGAAGAGAGGGCAGCTGTTGGAAAGGACCTAGAAGGGGGCAAGGCGAGGTTTATCCAGTTTGGTGAAGCAAATAAAAACCAGGGTGACTGAACTGTAGTGCCCGGAACAGAAAAATGAGGTCAACAGAGATCACATGAGGCCCCAGATGCTGTGAACGCCTTATGGGTCAGTATAGGGAGTTCAGATTTAATACTAAACTTATATAGAAGTTATTTGAGCTTGAAGCAGAAAGTGACATATTCTGATTGATATGAAAATATATATATACGTGTGTGTGTGTGTGTGTGTGTGTGTGTGTGTGTGTATTACTGTGTCTACCGTGTGGAGAATGAAAAGAAGAAAAAAGAAGAGCCATGATCAGAAGACAGGAGTCACACAGTGGTCCCAGGGGTTCAAGCTTGAGTGGTAGTAGTAAAACTGAAGGGATGTGGGCAGGTTTTAGATTTAGTTTGGAGGAAGAATCAATAGAATCTGAAGAGGTGGGTTTTATATGTGGGAAGAAGGAAGGAGAAGAAACAAGGATGACCCCTAATTTTTGACTGGAGGTACCCAGAGGTGCCGTTTACTGAGATGGGGAAGGCTGGGGAAGAAGCAGATTTAAGATGCTACCTAGACATCCAGGTGAGAAGGTCAGGAGGCAGAGAATATGTAGACTGCTCTTAGATCAAAAAAATGCATCAACCAAGCTTCTGAAACTTACCAACTTTTATTCAGCCTTGAATATAAAGGCTCCTGAAGCCCTCCAAATTCTTTTGAGTATATACAAGTCATAAGACATTCTTTTTTTCATTTTTTCGGTTTCAAAACTAATACATATTCACTATATATGATTAACATATATTCACTAATATAATTCCAATATACTGAAATATATAGTAGGGAAAGAAATGAAATACTCTCACAACTAATGTAAAGATTCAATGCATAGCTATCCACAGAGACAGCAGACCTTCTTGAGGCAGGTTAAAAAACAACATAGACAGTTTCATAGTTGCTAATGTCTTCCCTTCTGTTAATTTCTAGAATAACCTAAAAGCAAGATTGTGGAGTAAATTTCTTTTCAGCATCACACTCAAGTTGGAAGACAGCCTGAAGGATACCTAATCCTAGCTCCTATCAAGAGGATTTCTCTCAAAAATGTTTTTGAGAGAGGATCACACAGTATTCAATATCTCCAGTGACAAAGCTCATGAGTTTACAATCTCACAAGGCAACTCATTCAATTTTAACACCTCTGATGGTCAGAAATGTATTTCTTATACTAACCTAAAATAGAGTATACTAATTGGGTCTTTTTTCTTCCTTCTGGAACCTAATAGGTTGCATCTAATCCATATTTCTTGAGGAAGACTGTCCACTATTTCACGGGCAATGATCATGTCTTTTCTAATTGTTCTTTTTCCAAGCAAACATTGCCAGTGGTCTCCCATTACTCAAGTACCCCAATTTCCAGAGATTTCAATCATCCTTGGAATTCTCCTTTAGAATGATCCAGTTCACCCACACATCCTTTAAAGAAGTTATTCAAGAAGGTATCTTCTGTTACGGTTAGCCTAGTACAGATTACAATGTCAGTATTACTTCCCTTGATGTAAACGTAGAATTTATAGGCTAATATTGCATATTTGTGTTCAACAAGCACATCTTTTGAGCTTAAGAAGAACTAATATTTAGACCTTTTTCATATGAATTCCAATTAAGTCCAATTTTACACATTTTGTACATACACAACTAATCTTTAAACCAAGCGTTTAACTTTATTTGTATCCTCAGTGAGTTTTTAACTTTTAGTTTCCTTCCATTATTTTAATATACCACTATCCTTTTTTCTTTACAACTTTATTGGAGTATAATTGCTTTACAATGGTGTGTTAGTTTCTGCATTATAACAAAGTGAATCAGTTATACATATACATATGTTCCCATATCTCTTCCCTCTTGCGTCTCCCTCCCTCCCACCCTCCCTATCCCACCCCTCCAGGTGGTCACAAAGAACGGAGCTGATCTCCCTGTGCTATGCGGCTGCTTCCCACTAGCTATCTACCTTACGTTTCGTAGTGTATATATGTCCATGCCTCTCTCTCGCCCTGTCACAGCTCACCCTTCCCCCTCCCCATATATCACTATCTTTTGAGTCCTTATTCTGTGGACTAATGTAGGCAGTCTGTTATCAACATGTTGTGACATCCTAAGAGACCTGCCAATTACTTTAGAATCATTCAGACACACCATTGATTTATTACCACAACTACAGGTTGGTTCAGCAAATCAAATGCAAAAGCAAATGCAGTCTTGTGAGTATAACTTGTGTTTATTGAAACCATGCTGACCTCTAGTCACAAACCAATTGCTTAGGGCCAAGCATTCACAAACCAGTTGCTTACAGTTTGTCCTTGAATTTCCTCAAAAATTACTATCGGGCTTCCCTGGTGGCGCAGTGGTTGACAGTCCGCCTGCCGATGGAGGGGACACGGGTTCGTGCCCCGGTCCGGGAAGATCCCACTTGCCGCGGAGCGGCTGGGCCCGTGAGCCGTGGCCGCTGAGCCTGTGCGTCCGGAGCCTGTGCTCCGCAACGGGAGAGGCCACAACAGTGAGAGGCCCGCGGACCGCAAAAAAAAAAAATTACTATGAATCTCCCCCATCTACTCCTTCAGTAGATACTTCTCCCCAAGTTGAAAATCTGGGACGTTTCTCTCCATGTAATCATCTGACAATTCTGATATGTCACTGAGCGCCTCATTATAATAATACCTTGTACTTACTGAGTACTCTTAATGCGCCACATACTCTGCTAAGAGCTTTACACGCCTATTTCATTTAATCCTCACAAAAGCCCCATGCGTTAGATATAATTCCCTTCTTCATAAAGGGAACTGTCACTTTAGAGACGTTAAGGAGTTTGCCAAGGGCCACACAAGGAGTAAGTAGCGAGCAGTGCTGGGATTCAGAGCAGGGCTTCCTGCTTTTAGCTGCTCAGCAGGTATTTCTTGACGACCCGCCAGGCACATGGACTCTTTCCTGGTCCCTCAGGAAGACTGTGGCAGCACTGACATACTCATCGACCTGTAAATGTTGCATCCCCACCCTAATAAAACACGAATCGTCCACCACTCCTGCTTCTTTTCCTCCTTCTCCCTACTGCAACTATAGCTTTAGGGCATTTCACTTCTTATTAGCAACCTTGGAAAATGAAGGAGGGAAGGAAAAGAATATCTATTTACGTAACTAGAAAGACACTTCAGAATTTTTCCAAATACAAAGGGAGTCCATTTTGTCACTGGTAATTCTAAAAAAAGATTTTAGAGCAGAACACGCCTCTTGAACAGGCTGAGAAATTATCTAAGACTTTCATTTATTAATATTCCTTTAATGCCCTGTGGCCATATATAATTTATGAATTTTAGACTCTGTGTGGGCAGATATTCCTGTTGCTTAGAAATACAGCAGCTAGTACCGACTGACAAAAGGTGTGTAGGAATGGTAGAGGGCTATGAGGAGGAGGGAGATTTCTGGCTCAGCATGTTTTAAAATACACCACTACCCACAGTTCTCCCATTGCTGCTCTCGTTGCAGCACGTACTTTCGAGAAAACACTTAGAAGTATCACCAAATCTGTTGAACATTTCAGAAGTGTTTCAATTCTAGAAAAACCCACTTTATTTTTCTACTTTACAAAATAATCTTAAATATCTAAGCGTATGTTTGCCCTTGCTTCAAACATCAAGTGGTCACTCTGAATTGCTTCGTCCAGAATCCTGCTATGCGTCCCCATGCCCGGTGCCTGGAATCTTCCAAGCTTCTATAGGTGGACCACACAGGAGTCACCCGATTCTGATCAAAGAGCCTAACCACATAAGGTCAGTAGTTCCCGAACTTGTCTGCACATTTCAGAATTGCCTTCACAGAGTCAATTAAGAAACTTTAAAATATATTAATGCCTGTGTCCACCACCCCCAGAGATTGTGATTTAATGGGTATTAAGGAGGGATGGGGGTTGCCTGGACGGTGAAAGTTTTAAAAGACGCCCTGGTGATTCTAATGTGCAAATTTGGGAATTTCTGACGAAGGAAGTATCTTTCCCAGTTCTCAGTCTTCCATTAGCTCTGCCTGCTCACCACTGGATTCCAATCCACCGTAGCACAGATCCACCTTGGCCCAGCCCAAAGGGATCTGGATGTCCAAAGTACCAGAGGCCTTGCTTCTACACGGTTTCATCTACCAAGAACTTCCTTGTATGAGTGGGTTTCTGTGCATGAAGTTTGCAGGGGGAAAAATGGTAGCAATTTAGTTGTATCTAAGAAACTGAGACTTCCAAGTTTTAGTCTAAAAATTGCCTGAAAGATGGAAGTCTTCCCCAGACGCATGTGGTTTTGTTGCTCTAGCTTCTCAAAGTCCTTTAGCTCTCTCATATTATTGAAGACAAGAAAGAACACAGAGTATAAGAGAAAAACATTCATACCTGGTATTAAGAAAGAAACTCCTATAAAATCACTGAGTCTGGGCTTCCCTGGTGACGCAGTGGTTGAGAGTCCGCCTGCCGATGCAGGGGACACGGGTTCGTGCCCCGGTCTGGGAAGATCCCACATGCCGCAGAGCGGCTGGGCCCGTGAGCCATGGCCGCTAAGTCTGCGCGTCCGGAGCCTGTGCTCCGCAACGGGAGAGGCCACGGCAGCGAGAGGCCCGCATACCGCAAAAATAAAATAAAATAAAATAAAATCACCGAGTCTCTAGATCAAAGCCTGAAAGACTCTAGTTGAGCTTACTAAACATCTGTGTAACAATGCCACAGAAATAGAAAAGAGAGCTCATACGGTTCAGACACGTTAATTATATTTCCTCCAGGTAGGCAGTCTCCTATATTCAAGGTCTACTGAGTCCTTTGATGCCCATGCCAGATAATCTTCTTCATAGTATATGATATTTTGAATTGTAAACACTATGGTTAATCTTGAAAGACAACCTTTAAACTTGGGATATTTGTTTTCCTTCGTGTTTTGATTCTAAGCATCCCAGTCTAAAACAGCCACACTGTTGTTCCTTATCACATCACCCTATTTTAATTCTCCGCACAGCAGTTACCACTTTCTGATATTTTTGTTGCTTGTTTATTTGTTTACCCCCCATCAAAATGTGAGCCCCCTGATTTCCTCCCACTAAATGCTATATCCCCAGCATCTAGAACTGTTCAATAAACCTTCCATAAATATTGGTCAAGTGAATGAATGAACATTCTAACATTCTCTGCCTATCGGTGAGTACTTTACTAAAACAGTCATATGCAAGTCCCAAATGATTCTCATGCTGTGTGGCCTGGAGCCTCAGGTTTATACATCTACAAAATGGGAGAAATAAGATATTGACCTTATAGGGCTATTGTGAGAATTACATGAGATAACACACTTTAAGGACTTATCATAATGTATGGCATATATTAAGAACTCCATGAGGGACTTCCCTGGTGGTCCAGTGGTAAAGAATCCACCTTCCAGTGCAGGGGACAAGGGTTCCATCCCTGGTCAGGGAACTAATATCCCACATGCTGCGGGCCAACTAAGCCCGTGCACCTCAACTAGAGCCCACGCGCCACCAACTACAGAGCCCACGCGCCCCCAACTACAGAGCCCACGCGCCCTGGAGCCCGTGCGCCACAACTAGAGAAGAGAAAACCCGCACGTCACAACTAGAGAGAAGCCCGCTACCACAACGAAAGATCCCACACACCTCAACGAAGACCCCGCATGCCGCAACTAAGACCCTACACAGCCAAAAAACAACCCAAGAACTCCATGAATGAAAAATCACATCATAGAAATGTATATCTATGGCATTCATAGTACAACAAAAGTAGTGAGAGAGATACTATGATTTTATCACTTTTTAAAAATGCATTTTATTAACATGTTTTTTCACTATTGAGGAAGAAAACTGTTAATATGTTTTTATGTAAGATACCAGTTGCTTGTAGGAGAAGAAAGACCACCAAACCAGGACTGAGAGGAAATGAATCCAGGCTACTGATCTGTATGGCTTCCAACAAGTCGTTTAATAGGTACCTAAGGCCTAGTTTCTTAACCGTAAAATTGGGGCGGGGGTGGTTTAGGAAATTTAAGGGGAATCAACTGAACTCTGAGCTCTTACGAGCAGCAAGTAAATGCCCAAAACATCAACGTTTAACTTGTAAAAGCAAACATTGTTTAAAGATTTTCTCATAATTTTTGGCTACATTAGATGACTACAAAAGACCTCAGTAGTAAATTAAATTTGGTCTATACATTATTTGCACAGCACTCATATATAATCCCATTTTTACAGTTAACAAAAAGTGATATATTTGAAGTTATTTTTATTTTTGTAGAATTCTCTGCTCATGTGTGTGCTGTATGTTGTCCTAATGTGAAGCTTTTTTTCCCCAGTCTATTTTAAAATTTAACAAGTTAAAAAGACATAGATTGGGAAGAGGTTTCCTGGAGAAATATTCTGTGTTTAAAAGTTCTGTACTAGTGGCCACTGGGCCGCGGTTGCGGCTGAAGGCTTGCCGCCAGGGATGGGCTCCAAGGCCAAGAAGTGGGCGGTGCTGCCCACCCGCCCGGCGCCCCCCACGGTGGAGCAGATCCTGGAAGACGTGCGGGGGGCGCCCTCCGAGGACCTAGTCTTCACCGCCGTGGCCCTGGAAGAGTAAATGGTCAGCGGGAGCAGAAGGGAAAGAACCTGCGGGAACCCAAACACATGCAGCCCTTCCCCCTCGTTCAGCAACAGGATCGTCCTCGGGACCCGGGACCGATGAGGCAGTTTTGCTGAAGAGCATGCCAGTGGGGACCAGCCAGGGGAAGGGGCTTAGCAACACAAACCTACAAACTTCCAAAGCGAACCTGTACGTGTGTGTGCACAGCAGCACAGAAGGTGGAAACAGCCTGAGTGTCCATCACCAGATGATGGAGAAACACACCGTGTCCCTCCACACACGGGGACGTCCCTCAGCCACGAAAAGGGTGAAGCCCTGACCCTCGCTACCACATGGATGGACCCTGAGAACACGATGCTCAGTGAGAGAAGCCAGACACAGAGTGTGTGAATCCATTGATGGGAAACGTCCAGAACTGGCAGATCCACAGACACAGAGCATGGGTTCGTCGTTGCCTGGGGCTGGGGAGGGGGATGGGGGGCTGAGTGGTTAATGGGGACAGAGTTTCAGTTTGGGAAGATACGATTAAAAATGGTTAAGACAGTAAATTTTATGTTACATATAATTTACCACAGTTTAAAAAAAAATGTTTAGGGAATTCCCTGGCGGTCCAGTGGTTAGGACTCGGTGCTTTCACTGCTGAGGGCCCGGGTTCAATCCCTGATTGGGGAACTAAGATCCCATAAGCTCTGCAGCATGGCCAGAAAAAAATTAAAATAAAATTTAAAAATGTTTAAATATGTAATTATAAGTTGGAGTGGGGAGCTTCCAAAGCCTTTTTGCTTCTTAATCTGGAAACTCCACTCCCGGGAACCCACACAAAGGAAAAAAATAACAATAGGGGAAAAAGAGGTTGAACTGAACTGTGCGTGGGGCACTTTCACTGGATGAACCACTCGGCTCATCACGCATCCCTTGCCTGACTGACAGACACCAGTGACATGCCAGCATTTCCATCTCGGGACCCCTGTACAATCTGAACATTTTTTTGAGGACCCCAAAGAGTTCACTTGGGTTACAGCTCAATTTTTATCATACTGCCACCAACAACAAAACAAACATCCCAATCAAAAAATGGGCAGAAGACCTAAATAGACATTTCTCCAAAGAAGACATACAGATGGCCAACAGGCACGTGAAAAGATGCTCAACGTCACTAATTCCTAGAGAAATGCAAATCAAAACTACAATGAGCTACCACCTCACACCCGTCAGAATGGCCATCGTTAAAACGTCTACAAATAACAAATGCTGGAGAGGGTGTGGAGAAAAGGGAACCCTCCTACACTGTTGGTGGGGATGTAAGTTGGTGCAGCCATTATGGAGAACAGTACGGGGGATCCTTAAACAACTAAAAATAGAACTACCATATGATCCAGCAATCCCACTCCTGAGCATATACCCGGACAAAACTATAATTTGAAAAGATACATGCGCCCCTGTGTTCATAGCAGCACCATTTACAATAGCCAGGACATGGAAGCAACCTAAATATCCATTGACAGATGAATGGATAAAGAAAATGTGGTATATATAGATACAGTGGAATATTACTCGGCCTTAAAAATGAATGAAATAATGCCATCTGCAGCAACATGGATGAACCCAGAGATTATCCTACTAAGTAAAGTAAGTCAGACAAAGACAAATACCATATGATACCACTTTTATGTGGCATCTAAAATATGACACAAATGAACTTACCTCCAAAACAGAAACAGACTCATGGACACAGAGAACAGACTTATGGTTGCCAAGGCGGGGGGGGGGTTGCGGGGAGGGATGGAGTGGGAGGCTGGGGTCAGCAGGTGTAAACCATTATAGACAGGATGGATAAACAACAAGGTCCTACTGTAGAGCACAGGGAACCATATTCAATATCCTGTGATAAACCATAATGGAAAAGAATATAAAAAAAGAATGTATATATAACTGCATCCCTTTACACCTGAAACTAACACAATATTGTAAATCAACTATACTTCAATAAACAAAAAATATTTACCACAAAAAAAAAGTTCTGTACTAATTATTTTTTAAAAGTTACAATAAGCAGCATTGTGAGGCATCCATAGACAGAGGTGTTTTTTTGTTTGTTTTTTGTTTTTACATATGGATCAAACATTTCCAGAAACATGATATATAATGAATTCATTCCTTTTGCCAGCAACTTTATTTTAATAAGGCTCTATTACAAATGATGAATTAATAAACCACCGTTCACTTTCTTTGAAGTGGATTCTTGCCTCTCCTTCCAAGAATCCAGAAATAGGCTGTTGGTTGCCTGAAGTCTTAAACCTTGATGGTCAATTCAGGTGCACTGTTCTCTTCGCTCTTACTCTGCCCTTTCCTCAGGCTGGCGCTATGAAATCTCTGCTCTTCCAGGGAGAACCACACGGCTGAAGAGTATCCTGGTGTGTTCCTGTTCCAGCTTACATTGGTGCATGTGTACTTATTACTAACGCACAAAGCATGAAGCTTGGAGAGGTCCCTTTATCATCTGGAAATTGATGGTGGGGGGGGAGAGGACATAATTTGAAGATTTATAAATATCTCTTAACAAAGCCCCAGCTGAGCTGTGTCAGGGTTGCACACTCTCTTCGCCTTTCCCTTACAGCTTTTCAATTTGCTTTCCAAACATTTCTTTGTTGCCGTTGGCCCCGGTGCACTTAAAAGAAGCACATCGTTAACCACAAAGAATGCTCACTGTTTTCTGTGATTTCAAATCACAGCATAATTTTCGAGCATTTCCTCAGGGAGAAGCCCTGCAGCAATTACCCCGCTGCTGAAGACTTCCTTCTCATCACAGAAAAGTTTCAGTCCTAGCGATGGCCAACCAGCAAGGCTGTAACAAATGATGACATAGGTTTCAGCCTCCATTCCCCAGCGATTTACACCCCCAAAGGAAGAGTGAATCCATTTTTGTGCAAATTCAACAGGCACATCTGACAATGCTACCCTCTTCTCCAACTCACACAAGCTAGGCATTCATCAACCCAGATTACTTCCCCCAAATGGGGACTCACAGTTGCTAAGTGGCTTGGGTCGGGGTGGGATCACTCTGTGTCAAAAAGGGGCAAAGTACAAGGAAAGGACACGAATCTGAGTGCATCAGGGAAGTGAGAGTTGAGTTAATTCATTGAGACAAAATAGTGAGGCTTTCCAAAGCCGAGGCAAGAGGAAAGACCGCTTCCCACCCCCACCCCTGGCTGTTCTGTGAAACACACTGTCTCAAAACTGACCTCAGCAGCATCCCAGGGGTAACGTGTCCCCAAGTGTAACCCGATCCAGAGCAACTTACCCAGCAGGGCACCCTGGGACGGGCTTTACTTCACAACCCCGTTTCTCTCTTTTCTTTACCATTTTGATGGTACCTGGTTATATACCATTTGAAGAAATATCTCCAGACGGGGTCGGAGGGTTACAAAACGGGCAGGGCAAATTTCCACAATACCTCATCTCTGGGTGTGGTTTTAAGGATGTCCAAGCCAGTATACTGCCTTGAGGCAAGGAAATCAAAATCTGATTTTTCACTCCACAACTCTACAAGCAAATGTCGCGCTGCCCTCTGGAGACAGTCTCATTGGGTCCAGCCCTGAATTAGTGATGGGCAACCACTGAAAAATGTGGGTTTGTGGAGGTTTAGAACTCTTTTTCTGGGGGGAGGGGTGGAAGGAATGGGGACTGGGAGGCTAACTATTCACTAACTTCTTGTGAGTAACGCGGGTGTGTGTGTGTGTGTGCGTGTGTGTGTGTGTGGGTGTGTGTGAAGGGGGGTGGTAAGGAAAGAGGTGAAAAAATAAGCACTTGCCTCCCAAACCGAGCAGTGTCAAGAGAGGGTGACTACATGGTGACAGGTACTCAGAAGCGGTGGTGGAAGGGAACTGGCAAGTTGGTAACGATGGGTGTGGTTGCATGGATTTTCCGAAGATGGCCACACTAATATCTTCCCCTCCCATGTGACCTCCCCCCAGCATGATGTTGAGGTGGCGTCTACATTCTCTCTTCAATCCAGTGGGGCTGTGACTACAGCAGAAGACACAGTCCGTTATTCCATGGCTAAATTATAAAGGGCCATCCAGTTTCCACCTGGGCCTCTCAAGATGTTCACTCTTGGGACCCAGCCACTCTGCTGGGAGGAAGCCAGGCAGCTACATGGAGAGGCCACGTTCCCGACACAGTACCAGCGGAGGTCCAGCCAATAGTCAGACAAACCAGTGAGAGAGCCTCCAGGTGACTCAAGCACTCACCTTGGAGCTGACACCACGTGGAGCAAAGAAGAACTGTCACCACCAAGTCATGCTTAGATTGCAGCTTTGTGAGCAAAATAAGCCACTGTGGTACGGGGTGCTTCGTTACACAATGACAGACAAACAAAAGAAGGGGCAAGGTCCCCGCTGACACTGGACGTTTCTTGACACAGAATAAATCTGGCCTGAAGAGAAATGGGACCTGCCTCTCTGTCTTTTCTGGATTTTCATAATTTGGGTTGATTCTTTATTAACTTTAGCTTCTTTTCCTCTTGGTCCCAGATGAAGCTGTCCATGGGATATATCTCAACTGAAATTGTGTATGTATGTGCGCACTACAGGGTGCTTTGTACAACTTTGAATTGTGGCTGCTATTTACTAATCAGAAGGTTTTACTTACACACACACACAAATTAAAAATCTTTCTTCTCTTGGGACTTCCCTGGTGATGCAGGGGTTAAGAATCTGCCTGCCAATGCAGGGGACACAGGTTCGAGCCGTGGTCCGGGAAGATCCCACGTGCCGCGGAGCAGCTAAGCCCGTGCGCCACAACTACTGAGCCTGCGCTCTAGAGCCCGTGAGCCACAACAACTGAGCCTGCATGCTACAACTACTGAAGCCCGCGCGCCTAGAGCCTGTGTTCCGCAACAAGAGAAGCCACCGCAATAAGAAGCCCGCGCACCTCAAGGAAGAGCAGCCCCCGCTCACCGCAACTAGAGAAAGTCCACGCGCAGCAATGAAGACCGCAGCCAAGAATAAATAAGTTAAATAAATAAATTTTAAAAAAAAGTTTCTTCTCTCAAAAAAACAAAAACAAACGGAAGATCTGGCAAGACTCGATTTGCATTTCTACATAACAGTAATTCACATGCAAAAACTCGGGTTTCTTCTCTCCCCTCTACTCTGCTGCATTACAATCCTGCCTGTTCCACTCACGACTTGCCACTCTTTTACATTTGCTGCTTGACCGCGACATGAATTTGGGTTTATGACATCTGTTTCAACGACAATTCTCTGCCTGGCTGGTTAGGATTTATTCTTATATAATTATCCAGGAGTTAACATTCTATTGAAAAGAAGAGTTTAAGGTCATCAGTTTAATAATAAACTGAGTTTAATAATCACCATTATTAAAAGTCATAATAAAAGAATAAAAAATATGTAAAGGTCAAGTTTTTTTTAATTAAATAAGAAAGGATGAAATAAAATATATGGAAAATAGCCACAAGGGGAGGTGACTAGGACGTCAACTTAGGTTGTTATACACTCGGATGCCATCCTACATTGTGCCCCAGAAGCCGATGCTTTTTGTTGTATTGTTTCATGCAAAATTTTTTCTTTTTTTTTTTTTTTTTTTTGGTACGCGGGCCTCTCACTGTTGTGGCCTCTCCCGTTGCGGAGCACAGGCTCCGGACGCGCAGGCTCAGCGGCCACGGCTCACGGGCCCAGCCGCTCCGCGGCATGCGGGATCTTCCCGGACCGGGGCACGAACCCGTGTCCCCTGCATCGGCAGGCGGACTCTCAACCACTGCGCCACCAGGGAAGCCCCAAAATTTGTTCTTATTGTGAGTAAAATTACACAAAATTCAGTCTACTAGTGAAATCACATACACAATGTTTAACAACCCTATTTACCTTTTGGTACAGTTGCTGAGGGTACCCTTATCACACCATTGCATGAAGAATCTCAAATCAATAGTTTCTAGGGAGAAGATACAATTTCAAGAGTTGGGAAATGGAATCACCCAGCCTGAATGATCCAGCTGGAACTGATACATTTCTTTTTATTTTTAGTGTCTGGGGTCTTTCATTTTATTAAAGAAGTTTTTAATAAATTTTCTTTCTCCTTAACTGATAAGCATAATTTTTATTGTATATTATATGTCCTAAAATGAATGGGATGCTTAAAAACATGGAATAGTAAAGGATGTCAGTCAACTAAGAAAATGGTGATCCTTTATACATGAAAATAAAGATTTCATCTCCTTAGGAATAAAAACAGAGGGGAAAGTCCTACTTCGTGCTCATTAAATATATTGGGAAAGGATCCATTTCCAAGGCTTATTTCATAGTGATATGTGTTCAGTAATCACTTTAAGAAAAGTTCTATGTTTCAAAACCCATCTAAAGAGCACTTAATTAATTCTTATGTGATCTTTATGAAGAACCACCAGCAGTGTGAAAATACTGTAGTTTAACAAACCCTGTGTTTGTGGTGTGCCCATTATGGCATGTTGAAACAGAATTCTACTCTTAGTTTTTCATTTGATATCAAATTGGATGGGCTTTCTAGAACTGCTACTCTTCTGGGGAAATCAATATCAAGTTATCTTTTAAAGCATACATGCTCTGTTTTATGATATCACTATAGTAAGACTTGCGCCCTTCAACAAAACTTGCAAGGATAGTTAAGGGGCATTTGACTCTCCCCACCCTAAAAAAACAAACAGACAAACGAACAAAAAGATGTGGCTCAACAGGTGTTTAAATAAGGTATTGTCTACTTCATATCAGAAGAGAGCTAAGTTATTCAGCTAGTGAGGCCTGTGTTTGGGGTCAAATTCTTGGTTTACAAATTTAATGTCTGAGATGCTCCAGAAGGAGAAAATTTATACATCAATGACTTCAACAAAGTGTAATCCTCATATAGCTTTACTTTCTTGGAGTTGTCCTTATTTTGGGGAAGAAAGGACTAATTTATGAAAATATAGACAACAGAATGGTTTTAAAGTTTTTACTGCTGTCATTTTTTTAAATTTCTAGCCGGAGTTAAAAGGCCAATGCCAAAATTAGCGTTAAAAATCAATTGCAGAATGTTGTGGAAACCAAACTTAGAAGTCAGAAATAAAATTACTGAAAAATGCTCTTTGAAATCCATCGTGCACATCGATTTTAACATCATCAAAACCTTAACACAATGCCAGAGCAACTAGTTTTCATCTGCATCAAGAGACTTTTGGCAATGGTCAGCATTTTTGGATGAACTTTGATAAGCAACACTATATTTACCACGATGTTATGTCGTCGTGGAGAAGTGTCCAAATGTCGGTCAAGATCGAACAGACAAAGATGTCCAGAAAACCTACCTACCTAATCATTCTGGTCATCTCATAATTTAAAAAAAATTTTTTCCTATTCATAAAAACATCTGTGAACAGGCAACGACTCTACTCGGGCTCTTTCAAAGCAAAACTGTAGCTGTCGAACTGATTTTGTTTGCTATTAAAGTAAGTGAAAAGTTTTGCCACTTAATAGGGGGTTTTGCCTGGGTACTCCAGGTTTTGTATGTTTTGCGGCTTCCTAAACGTCTCTCAGAATAGCAAGCTCCTAGCGATTCTTGGGGACCTCTCATTCATCTCTCGGGTAAGGTAGCTGACCCAGCCCGCGAGCCAGGAGGCTTCAGAATAGCCGAGATGTGGGAAGTTCTGAGATCCCCGACCCTCGATAGCAAGACAGCAAATGCTACAGCTCTCTGGTCCCTTCAACCCTGAGAGCTGTCTCGTTAGGCCCCCAAAGCCGGGGTCCCTCTCCTTTCCTGTGAGGGATGAAGGGGGGGTGCGTGGCAGGTGTGTACCTGGGGGATGTATTAAATGGGGCGCTGGGGACAGGAAAGTGCTCAGAGACGAAAAGCTGCCTGGGGTCACCGTGCTCATCGGTGAAACCTGGGCGCCGGAGGCTACAGGAGCGGACGGCGAAGGCAAACGTGTGCCGGGCAGGGGCGCCGGGGCGCCGGGGCGCGACAGCGTCCAGTCTCGGCCGGAGGGAAAGCCGGGTGGTCCGGGGTCGGGACCGGCCGGGGCGCGGCGGGGCGGCTCCGAGAGGGGACGCGCTTACCTGGAGGTAGGGCCGCCCGCGGAGCACGCCGCCCACGACGATGTCGGCCGCGGCCATGGTCCCGGTGGGCGAGAAGCCGAAGCCCACGTAGCCGGCGGTGCGCACCTCGAGGCGGAAGGCTAGCCGGTCGCCCCGCGGGCCCCAGCTCAGCCAGTACTTGCCCTCCGAGTCGAGGAGGGTGCGGTGCGGGAAGGGCCCGCCCGAGCCCCCCACCGCCGCGCCGGGCAGCAGGCCGCACAGCAGGAGCAGCGGCCAGCGGCACATCCTCGGGCGCGTCCCGCCTGGCGGCACCTGGGCTCCCGCCGCCTGGAACGCGGTGGGCGCACGCCGAGCGGCGGCCGAGAGCCGGCGGCTGGGCACCGCCCCCCGTCCCGCCCGCCGGGAGGGGCCGGACCGTCCCGCTCTCCCTCCCAGGCCCGGGCGGCCCGCCAGCCCGTCGGCCCGGGTCCCGCCGATTCCGGCTGCGTCCCGCCCTTGCCGCCCATCCATCTGCCACCCCGCGCCCCTGCTTTGGTCCCCGAGGTGGGATTCAGTGGGGAGCGGAGAGACGGACGTCCTGGAAGGAGAAAGGAGGAGGTGGAAGCCGAGGCAAGGGGGTCGGGGGCAGAGGGAAAAGGAGCGGGGAGAGTGAGCACGTCTTGGGGACCAGGGGGTGGGGATCCCAGGGGAAAGAATAAGGAATTGCCGAGAGAGGGTAAGTTTAGCTTAACCGAGGAGGGGAGGACCCGAGTAATCAAAGGGATAATACTGGGTTTGCTGGAGGGCAAGTAAGAGAAAGTCCCGTCCAGGGTTAACCGCTTAATATTTCGGTATTCGCTGCTGTCGATTTTCCGAAACCATTGAACACAGCGATGCCTCTACCACGCCGGGAACACGGTTCACCTCGTCCAGCGCATCTCTCTCACCCTTTCATCGAGTCTGGGGAGATCTGGTTCCTGACGGCAGGAGTCAGCACCTTCAGGCTTGCCTCCTTCTGCCTGGTTTTTGTTTGATTTGGTTTGGTCTTGAGGGGACAAAATTCTGCCAAACCACTCTGCCATCAGCAAATAGGTCAGGGTTGAAGCATCATTTGGGAGTTAGATTTTAATTTGATATCCTCGTTTCCTGCTCTTTCAAGTTCTGGCCATAGTCATGTTTATCAAAAAGTGTTTTTGTCTCTACCTTTGACCACATCACTCCTGTCTTCAGAATGCTAATTACTCCGTGTGGCAACTGCAAATTACCTTCTTTATTTATTCATTTATTTATATTCTGCCATGTTTCAAAAAAGTTCTAAGGTGGCTTATAAAATACAAATAATACAAAATATAAAAATAAGATATCAGATTTAAAAAATATGGGTAAGAAGAATACTACAAATATGTACTATTTACTTTGGATTTGGAGGCTCCACACAAGCTGCTTATATTAATTCTCTCTCTTCGAGTCATGTTTCAGCCTGTTTTTTCCTGCTCCTATTTTCTCTTGCCATTCCTTTTCCCATAACTTTTCCAGAGTTGCCACCATGCATCAAAACTGTGCTCTCCCAAAGATTCGGGCATATTTGACTAATTCTGGAAAGCAACCTTCCACCGGATCTGTTTACCAGGGAGTTCAGGGAGTTGCTTGAGAAGAGACTCATCCCAAGCAGAGAGGGGACTGAAGTCTACAGGTTTAGTCAATGACAACAGACCACCATCAGAGTAAAGCAATATTGAAACCTTGGGATAAGGCAAGAAATAAAAGAGCCTGTGAAGCCTTTAAAGAACTGAGGCATTGAGAGTATGAACTACCAGCTGCCACAGGGCTCCCTGGGCAGACATCAACTTCAGCAAACTAAGAATCGCATCCTTAGAACTGCATTTATACAAGCACAGGGGCATGGCTACTGCTGTTGCTCTGGCCAGGAAGAGAAAGGGAATGTGGAGAGAGAGGAACAAAATGGTGGACATGGAGGCCAAGAAGAGTGGGTCTTGGTACCATGTGAGGCACAGGCATTTCAGGGGAGTTATATTACTGCAGAGTGATCAAAGGCAAACTTCCTGTTTTTTGACCCCACTTTTATCCCTAGCATAGAGGAGCCTGGAATACATGGTTACATCTGCTTCCTGGGGTTTGTTATATAAATCCCAAATTCACATCTGGAATCTGACCCCTGTTTACTGTTCTAGCTTTACCTTCCATCACTGCCATGTCACTCACCCACTTCCAACCGGACACATAAAAGCTGCCTCTAGAATCCTCAAAAGAGAGCCCTGCTGTTTCCCATCACTGTGCCTTTTCAGGTTGCTCACACTCTGCCACACTTGCCTTTTCTTCCCTCCATTCTTCGAAGTATTTTCAGATCCTTCTTCCCACATGTCCGTCAGATTGCATTGACCCCTCCACAGTGGTACCCATGCCCATGGAATGTTCTGTCCAGACCTCATGATGGCACCCCTAACATTTCAGTGTCTGTCCATATGCTTGTTTTCCTCCAGGAGCCTTTTAAGTCAGGAACAGATTCTGGTTCCTTGTTCTAGCACATTGCCTAGAATATGGATGAACATGCAATAGTGCTTAATAAATACTTGTAGGAAGAATAAATAGATGCATTTTCAGATCCTCCCGGAAGCATCCTCTTAACAAAGATGGGCTGTGGAGGGAAAGCTTGGCCCCCAGATATGATTGAATGTTCTGCTCTGCCCTGGTATTGAGGCAAAAATAGAAAAGGAGACCATATATGAATACACAAAAGAGAAAGTCTTAAATGGTCTTTATTCTTTCATAAAGTCAGAATGTTGAGGGTGAAGTTATTGCCCTTTGCTTGTCTGTAACTGGCATTGCATCCAAAACACCCTGAGTGCTTAAGAACTATTAAAACTAATATAATCGTGTTGAGATT
Source organism: Monodon monoceros (assembly GCF_005190385.1). Lineage (NCBI taxonomy): Eukaryota > Metazoa > Chordata > Mammalia > Artiodactyla > Monodontidae > Monodon > Monodon monoceros. The sequence continues at coordinate 58,614,268 of NW_021703771.1, forward strand.
AGGTCAACAAACAGAACATCATTAGCATAATTCATCCTCAAGAGACCCATTCTGCCTTGGCTTGAATTACCCCAGTAAATGAAGACAAAAGAGACAATTTTATCTAAGTGTGCTTTATAAGCTGCCTGAGTTCCCTAGATCAATACCATCTCCCCGCTCAGTTGCATAAAGTTGCAGTTTCCAAGCTGGGAAATTAATTACTGTACAACTGCTTGTCTTAAATCTGTAAGGAAAGCAGGAAGAAATCACAGGTCCATTAAAAACTCAGGGTATAGAGCCGAGAAGAGAATGAAATCAGTGGCAAGAGGTTTCAAATTTACTTTTTTAACTATTGTTTTTGTAAAAATGATAGTTGCTCCTTATTTAAAGCAAAAGATCAGGAAATGCAAAAAAATATGAATAAGAAAGTAAACTTAAAAAATCACCTGAAATTCCACCATCCAAAAATAACACTTGTATGAATTCCGAGAACATCATTCCAGAACCTAGTGCCATTAAAACCTTGAAGGAAGAGCCTGTTGAATAAGAATTTGCAAAGAAACAGGTGAATTACTTTTGTAAAACTCCTCTTGAAATAAACAGAGTGACTCTAAACCTGCTGGTTACAATCACATTTTTTAGGTTTCTTCTCTACACATGTATCTAAAAAAGAAACAAAATACAAAACTAGAGAGTCAGTGAGGTCCTTCTTGAGTTCAGAACATTCAACCAAATTACTCATTCTTAAAAAATGAATCATTTTTCACACTTTTCAATCAGGAATTCTAAATGTGATGTGTATTTTGAATCCTTACCCATTCTGATACACAGCTTGCCATCAGCCAGCATGTCTGCATCCATGCTGGGCTTCCTTACCTTGGAACCCTCGCTGCTGTGGAAGGTTTATTTATATTTCCACGTTTGTCAACTGCAAGGGCGGAGGAGGATGGAAAAAAAGAAAGCTCAAGAGACCCTAACAAGCCAATGCAAAGTCCTTGGTATGAACCAGGATTACCTGAAATAGGTTATTTCTTACTTAAGTATGGGAGTATAATTTCCCGTCTACTTGTACCTAAGGTGCAACAATAAAACTAAATATTTATAAAGTTCCTGTCTTCTAGGGAGCTCAAAGAAAAATATTTATATAAGTGATCTCAGCAGTTCTCTAGCATTCAAAGAGGGAAGCTGAAGCATTTCTCATTTCATCTGTTAACTAAGCCTCTTGTGTGGATAGGCTTAGTTAGTAGACGAAAGTTGGCCACTGGTTCAAGTTAATACTGTGAGTCAGTGGCAGAAAAGCCAAAAATAGAACTTTGGTTTCTTTCCTTCTTTTTTTTTTTTTGACTACATACTTTCCTTAGCTCTCACCTCATATCCACTAAAAAAAAAAAAGTAATTTTTAAAGCTACCAGGTCATCATCATGAAACTTTCAGCTGGGTTGTTATTTTTCACACGAGCCAGATGCCGTGATCCGCTATTAGCCCAATATTATACTCCTTACTTTAATAATGGATGATACCAATGATGATGGTGGCACGGACAAAGAAGTGCATTTATTTTTATTATTAAAAAACTGAAATGGGCTTAACTGAGTTCTTGAGGTTACTTTGAAAATATGTGCTAGTTGGCCTTGAAAATCCCTCCATATGAAGATAACAACAAGCAAACCACTTTCTCTGTGCAAAACCTGCACTTCGGTGTTACCTATAAACCACGCTCTGAAATCAAACTGTTTCAACTAGAAAAAGTAATAAAATTTTCTTAGAGGAAAAAAATAATAACACTGTTTGTTTTTTTTTATCACTAGTGACCATCTGTTAGAATTTCCATTTACAAGTAACTATGATGTGTATCAATACCGTGGTAGGGAAGAAATCGATTTATACCAGCACTCAGCCTATAGCATTGTAAAGCCTTTTTAAAACGTTGTTTGGGCGTTGATGAGAGCAATAGACCCCGGAACTGTGCTCTTTATCAGAGTGATCTTTAGATGAAGAAAAATAACCATGTTCTCTAAATTTAGTTTCTATGGCAGTGAAGCAACTGAAGCTGTCAATGATTATGGGAGGAGAAATGAGGGGTGATAAAATGTGCTGAGTTAGTCCTAGGAATATCCTAGGACTTGCCTTGAAAGGAACCTCAAGGACCCTGCAGTCCATACTCTCATCTTGCAGCCAAAGCTAGCAAGTCCTAGAGAGAAGTAAATTGTTATTCAAAGTTACAATTTTTTTAATAGATACAAGCAGGAAAGGTGGTTGCCTGACAAAATTAACAATGTTTGGCTTTTCCCACATCCTGCTCTTAACAGTTATTCTTTTGGATGTCTCATGCCCACCACTGGTATTGGTTTACCAAATTTTAACTTCTGTGAACATGTTGGGAGAAAGAAGTCATTGTGAGTACAGTAATATTCTCCTTAGATGTTACCCTTCTGGTTGTACAGTAGATTTGGTATTTTAAATGCTTGTGCTTCTATGGGCTTATGCTTCTATAACCATCAATTTCAAGAAAAGTCTACGTACTTAGTCGAAATGAGCAACCAGCATCAAGTTCAAAAACTGAATATGAATGAGATGATTCAGTACTACTTGATTCCAAAACTCCATATGAGGTTTTTGGAAAAAATTAAAGAAATCTATACTATAATGAAAAACCATAAAGACTAGAAATATAAAAATGTAATTATTAAAAAACATAATGGGGGACTTCCCTGGTGGTCCAGTGGTAAAGAATCCACCTTCCAATGCAGGGGACTCGGGTTCCATCCCTGGTAGGGGAACTAAGATCCCAAGCCCCGCACCACAACTACTGAGCTCACGTGCCCTGGAGCCCGCAAGCCACAGCTAAAGAGAAGCCTGGGTGCCACCGCAACGAAAGATCCTGCATGCCTCAATGAAGACCCCGCGTGCTGCAAATAAGACCCAAAGCAGCCTAAAACATAATAAATAAAAAAATAATGAAAGTCATTACAATCATTACTAAGCATGATAAATAATGAAAAGAGGTTCCCTTAAATGCAAAACTGGAATAATTAGCAATTATTTTTCCATGTGGAAACTGGCAAATATAAGACATAGTCTGGGAATGAGTGTTAAACTAGGTTTTGAAGCTCTCTAATCAATTCTTGAATAAAAAAGGAAAAATGTGTGTGTTTATTTCCTATGCTGCAAGATTTTATTTCTTTTCATTTTTAAATCTAAGCTCTAGTCTCAGTTCTTTGGAAATTTCTACACTTAAATATCCAAATTAGAAGTGAAAGAAATTAAAGATTAATTAACTTAGAAATTAAAGATTAATCGACTTAGCCTTACATAAACACAATTTGGTCTTCAAAAGGCAGCTTTTTTTTCTTTAGGTAATTAAACAAATAAAACAAATAATCAGGTTGACTGTCACTGTTAATTGACTAGATAACTGCTGGTCAATCACCTCACTTACAGCAGAGTTTGCCCAAAAAGAGTTTATCAAAACCCCAGGCCATTACAAAATTAGCCTTAGGAGTAAAACCATTAATAATAATGAGAACACAGGAGCATGACCAGAGGGTAATTTCTAGGGAGCCCTACTCTTGAGGTGAATTTCCCTGTATTCACGACCTCTTCATCTCTACTCTTCACCTTCCCATGTGTTTATGGAAGTTAATATTTGGTAAAACTAATGCCAACAGTGAGCTTGAGACACCAAAAGAATAAAGAATAACTGTTAAAATGAGGATATGGGGAGAGCCAAGTATTGATAGCCTTAGAAGTAAAATCATAATAATGATAACGATCATCACAATAATACCAATATGTTTATTAAAGTGACGCAGGCATGTTACATGAATTGTCACATTTAATCTTTAGAGTAACTTTATGAAATCAGTGTTTTTTTTCTCCCTATTTGAAGGAAACTGGGGGAAAAACGTTTTTCAACTTCTATAAAAGCAAAGACAACAGGATCTTCTCTCAACTGTAAAGGAAGAAATTTCTTACAATATTAAATATTTATTAATAACCATAAACTGTTACATGTCTTAGAAACTTCTTTACACCTCTTTGTTTTTCTGGGGAAACCATAAACACAGTCCCCCAAATGCTACAAATTATGCAGTCAAGTTTCCCACACTTGGGGAAATCGCATGGGTCAGCACATCCAAAGGGCAACGGATAAACCTCCCCCTGGGAAAACTACCTTCGAGATCATGGTACCTCCCCTGCCAGGTATGTATTTTTTTTTTACATCTCTTATCAAACAACTCTACTGGTAGTATTTTTATTGAATATAAATAAAATAAACAAAAACCCACAGGAAATCAATTTGCTACAAATATTTGGAGCTTTTCTTGACACAAGTTTCTAAAACTGTATGTGGTTACTGAGTTCCTTGAGGAGTGTCTATATACTAAGATTGGTTCAATGGCAATGGAACATATAAAAATTTAATGTTAAAAAGTCATGGTGAGGGTGAAGAGGGGAAGTGAAATTCTGAATGAAATTGAAGAAAGTAAGTCATCTTTTTAAAATAGTATTTCTCTTTTATACTCTCTCCTCTCTCTCTCTCCACACGTACACTCAGACACAACTTAAAGTCACTCAGTTAATCTTGTTAGGCAGAATGGTAATTGTCAATCCATTTTTTCCTCCACTTTTCAGATGTTAGGAGAGGAAAACTAAACATGTTGAAAATTTAAACTTCATGTGATATAAAATGAGAGTTGGTGTCTTGTAAGGAATAACTTAGAAAAAAATGAGTAATCTGCTCTCTTCCTCAAGTATATAATCAGTGTTTAGAATTCACAGCAGCAAAAAGTTATAGAGAAAATTGCCATGATCACCTTTTGTTTTTCAAATTGTAGGTTAATTCTATGACCCCTAGTGACATTAGGGAGTGAAGGCTTTTAGGTAATTTAGACCATGATACAAACATTAACCAGTTAGTGGGTGTAAAATAGTTTGAAAACCTAATTTTAAAAAGAAAATTTATTTTCTTTTTAAAGAAGAACTGACAAATAATGTTTTATTATTGCTACTTATACTGCAGGACTGTTAAATCAGGGGAAAAAAACCTAAGGGAGTTTTTAAAAAAATCATGATTTGGGATATAAACCAGAGAAATCAAAGTGTCATTTCTATATCTCTAATATTGTTAAAAATCTTTTTTGACTAGCATAACCAATGTTTTGATTTGAAAATATTTTTCAAAATATACCTTTGTAAGGTAGGTTTTTTTGTGTGAAGAATATTTAGGAGGCCTAAATATTCCCGGAAAGGGGTTTGACCTGACCTGGGGGATCAATTTGATCCGCCTCCTACAGAGAAGAGGCCAAATATCATCCAGACAGACCATCTCCTGCTCTATTTTTCCTTCCTCTTCCTCTTTTATTTTTTTTTAAGATTTTTTCTTTTGATGTGGACCATTTTTAAAGTTTTTATTGAATTTGTCACAATACTGCTTCTGTTTTATGTTTTGTTCTTTTGGCCGTGAGGCATGTGGGATCTTAACTCCCCGACCAGGGATCGAACCCGCACCCCCTGCATTGGAAGGCAAAGTCTTAACCACTGGACCACCAGGGAAGTTCCCATTCCTCTTTAAAAATGATGTTTTAATTCAGTCTTGCAGATATTCCTGTAACAATATATTCCCCCAAGGAAATAATAAGTACTCCCAAGTAAAGGACATTAATTTTAATTCTTTGATTCACTGTGAACAACAGCAAACACTATGTGATAAAATGCATGTTATCTGAGGGGGGCAAAGTTAGGCAAACTGTTAAACTATATGGTAGCCACTTCTTAAAGCATATTTATTGTCAATTCTGAATTACCTTTTATATGAAGGAATTACCTGAAAAGTGTTTGTCTAAGGTGGTGTGAATGCTGTATGTTTCTTTGGTGGCCAAGAATGCAAAAAGAGAGATTAGAAAAAGCAACAGACCGAATCCTACTGAGTGAGTCAGAAGAGTGAGAAATGTGTAAAAAAGGACAAGGGTGACAAGGGGCCTACCAGAGTCCTGCCAACATCAGTCTCATGGCTTCAGCCCACATGATCGCCACCTCTGTTGGATCACCCATTTTAAGGTGACTCTCCATCAGTTAGAGCCATTTCCCTGACTTGGCTAGTTGGCGGTATTTCACAACAGAGCTTCTAAACCAGGAGAGCCGAAGCTTGGAATGTTCCAACAGAAAACAGAAACTTAATTAGATGATGCAAGACAGCTCTGCCCAGCTAACATGAGCTGGTGCAAAGAGATGATTGTAGGAGTTGAGTTTATTTAAAGACCCGGCCTGAAAAGGAAAGTTAAAGATTAAGACAAAATTTAAGGTATATGTGATATATGACATCAGACTTGTGAAGAGTCTTCTATGAAGTTTTGGTTAGAAGAAAGATTTCCATCTATAGGAGAAATTTTAGGTTGGGGAGCACCAGAAAAATCAGAACGTTTAAGAATATTGTGATTTAAAAAAAAAAAAAAAAAAAGAACCTAACATGCCGCAGAGCGGCTAGGCCCGTGAGCCATGGCCGCTGAGCCTGCGCGTCCGGAGCCTGTGCTCTGCAACAGGAGAGGCCACAACAGTGAGAGGCCCGCGTACCACAAAAAAAAAAAAAAAAAAAAAAAAGAATATTGTGATTTTTACGGAAGGAACATTTTAAAATTAAGAAATGCTACTCAAATATTTAATAGAAAGAAATGTTCACAGCATACATTCTCTAATGGAGAAGTTTGGTTTTTTTACTCAGCCTTTTGTCAACAGCCACTAGAATTTACAAGTTTCTGGATTTTTACCAATGATTAAAAATTATCAGAGCAGCTGGTGTTCATGAGAACTTCTAAACAAGCACACAAAGTTTTCACATGTATTGTGAAACAAAACCTTTCTAAGAAATCATCATGGTTACACAACCCTATGAAAGAATATGTCCTTAGTTTGTTGGGATTAATCCCTTTAAATATATTTTTTTATTTGAAATTTGTGAATTTTTTATTTAGATTGCATTCCAGGATGTTATTTTATTCATTTATTCATTATACTTTTGAGAACCTATTGTGTGCCTATACTTCTAGATGCTGGAGATATTACTGAAAAAGCCCCATTTAAAAAAAAAAAATCCATTCCCTCATGGAGCTTGCATTTTAGTGATTTAAGTAACTCAGGGAGCATTAGAAGAAGAATCAAATTACAGTTAGTCAAAAACCTGACAAGATTTCCTCTTTTGAGCTGGATACAGCACACATTTTTCTTTAATATAAAACCATTTTTGAAATATTGTCACTTTCTTATTTTGAGCTCCAACAACAGAAAGAACAAAATGAGGGCCTCCATTCTGAATAAATAGTGTTGAAATGTTTTGCTCCATGTGGTAAGAATTATCGGAACATGGAGAGTAACTAAAACAAAGCAAAAATTGGGGGGAAGAGTATTTATATAAGAGAGAACTGCATCAAGATACTCTTAGTGGAGCCAAGACACAAAGTTTAAACCACCGTAAAGAAATAATGCATCCAGGCTCTAAAGAAACAAATGGAGATGTGCCATTCTGAGCAGGACTAGAGCAGAGAGAGGGTGAAATGCCAATGCATTTCATTATGTGATGCTCCAAACCAGAGCTGTTTCAACTCATCAAATTAATTTATTAGGAAGCAAATTCAGTCAACCAAATGAATGTTTAGGTATGACATTTTGAATCATTAACTGTGTAATGTAAATATTTTTATCTCCTCCTGTCTTATATTTCCTCAAATTGCTTGACACACAATCACTCTTTGGATCCCACTCTTTCAGCTCACTTCTGAAGTCTTATTTCCTCTATGTCCTGACATCACCCTCTAGACTTCTGCCCCTGCAACACACACGCACACACACACATGCACACACACACGCGCGATTAAAATACATCTCCAATTTCGTCATGTATTTCATAACCACATGTTTAAGAATATCTGTATGCTGTGGGAGAGCTGTATTTGCCCAGAAAACATACATCTTTCTAATATCTATCTAATCAATTTATGCAAAAGTTAAAACTCAGTTACTGAATCTACATTTGAAAATACAATTTTTAGGAACACAGTAGAAATTGAAATCTTCCTTTTGATACCCATGTTCTCCCTAGCCAGTTATTGTGAATCTTCTGAATACTCTGAAAAGTATGATGAAATAATCTCTTTATTCCCCTACAATCCTTGTCTACTTAGAAAATTGAAACGTTTGATTTAAAGCAGATTCAGATTTGAATGCACTATTTCAGTGTTTTCAAGTACAGGTACACTTGGCTTCGCAGCATATAGATTACCTTGGAAGCATTTTCAAATGGCATGTACTCTAAATGTATGGTACTGAATTAAATAAACCCAGCTTGTGATGTAGTGATGAAAGTGACTAATCATTGTCATTTATGATTCTTTTTCACTCTGTCCTTCCTCCTTCTCCACACCTTTTGTCTCCCCCTCTCTCTCTCCCTTCCTTTCTTCCTTCCTTGTTTAATTTCTACAAGCAGAACACACCTGTAGGTAACAAGGTGTGGTTTCAGTATTTTAGAAAAAGAAGAGCATAGACTTTGGAGCAGAGGACCACCTGGAGCTAAATCTCAGCCCTGCCACTTGCCAGCTGTGCAACCTTAAGGAAGTTAGTTAACTTCTCTGTGCCTCATTTTTTATCCTTTATAAAATGTGGATAAAATTAAAGTTATCTCATAAGATTGTTAGGATTAAATGAGCTCATACTTATAAATTCCTTAAAGCTTGGCACTAGGAGGTCTTATTTAAGTACATGTTAAATAAAATAAATAAATAAGCCTAAAAACAAAACTGCTCTTCACTTAGAAATAATTTCTCTAGAAGAAAACTATGGAAAGTTAGTCAAGCCACCCAGTTTTTGTTTACCTCCTCCATCGCACCAACCTTGCCCAACAAATATATTCTATTTCAAGCAACTGAAATTGATTCCTTCTTGTCCATTTAATTCACATTTGTAAATAAAAATTCCAGAAGTTATTGTTTTCACTCCACTGGTCATTAATATAAGGCAGGATTCCTTCTGAAATTAAAAGACTTTAGAGCAGCAGAGGGGAAAGAGAGAAAAGTATAGCAAAACTGACTAACAGTGAAATAGAGGAGTGCAGAAGAAAACATTAAAAACAGCCTATAATTAAAAGCATGCAAAGAGTCCTGTTGCCCTTGGCTGACTCCAAAAACACGGTTCCAAGAGAAGTGGTCTGCTCTTAACCATAAATACAGAGGTGAAGAGCTCCAGGGCAAATCACATCAAAGGCAAAGGGAATGAGATGGTGCGAAGGGGCCCCACCCAACCTCCCAGGACGGGCTGGGTTTAATGTCATCCAGCAGACTAACCAAACCAGCAGCTTTGACCGTAAGCAAATTTTCACCAACTCTGGCAGATGAGCCTCTAAGCGGAGTTACCGGCAGTTACTCTTGAAGATCAAGGAGCACACTGAAATTAGACCTTGCATTCCCTTGTCTCTTGAGTGGTGACTGCTTGGGACCCTTGAGTTTGACTGGGATGAATAAAGCCCCTCTCAGACTTGCAGACTCCCCCTGAGGCTTTTGACATCACCCCACAAGCACTCGCTTTCTATGAGCTGCGTCATGTTGCCCTCTGACCTGATGGAAAGATCTAGTGCCTGAAAGTGTTCTGAGATAGCTATTCATTTGTAGGAAAGTTAAAATACAAATCTGTGGGCCTAGGAAATTGTTTTGAACCAGTCATTAATTCTGGAAATTTAAAATGTGAGTTTTGGGGTTTTTTTTTTATTGTTCCTTAATTCCCAATTTACTAAATCACTATTCAAATCTATGCTAAAAAAAAAAAGGACAATATGTAGCAAGAAACAAGCCAGAAGTATTTTTTAATTTACATTTACCAAGAAAGGGATAGCAATTTCCTTTGAGGTCAGGAGAAATGTAATTTCTCTGTGTAGTAGAGAAAGCTGGTTCCATAGGGTTCTGCTGACAATACAGTGCCTGTCATTCTTGGGATCAATCCCCTTAGCTATAATCAACCACCAGCTTTATTCTGAATGTACCTATTTCAGAGCAGAAAATCCTTCTAATTAATTTAAATTATGAAAACTTTCTGGCACAAAAAGACATAAAGAATAATATAACACATTTAAGTAAAGATGGTTAACTGAACACTTGATTTGCCTGGCCTCTCTCTCTCCTGAAATGCACTAACATGGTTTTTCAAAGCCTTAAACGTACAAAGAAAAAGAGAATGTTAGGGGAGAAAAGAACAGCATACTTTTGGAAACCATAAAGCATATGGATCGATGGTAACCAACTTAGCAAATCTGAGAAAACTAAATCTTAACCTGGCAATAGAGAAAGTCTATTTCTCTATTGAAAGGAGAAAAGTGACTTAAATCCAAGCATCTCCAAATGACCAAGCACAGTGAATTCCATATACCTCTGAAAGTGAAGGTGATGGGCTGGGGAGTACAGTGAAAATAGCAAGATTCTGAAAATTTAGGAAGTAGTTGGATAAAAAAATCCCCTCTCTTCTACTCACCTGCGTCAATGGCCCTCATCTGTTCCAGCCCCAAACTGAAGGCTTATTCTCCAGAAAGGGTAACAGAGCAACTCGAATCGGGGAAGGAGGTGAGGGGACCAGGCAGCATTGAGGGCAACAGCCCTGGAAGAGAAGAGGGGGAATACATAAAGTACAGACTGTCAGATTACAGTTTTGTCTCCACTAGCTTCTAGAACCCTGAGAGCTGACTTAAACTCACCAGACAGAAGATCATTCACTGGAGAATCTACTCAGCCTAAGGATGTGGATGTTGATGTTGGGCACTTCCCAATAAAACTGCCGAGTCAGGTCACCCCACAGTTCTAGTTCTAGACCCTAGAACTTCCCATTCACTCCCCAACTTTCAGTATGAATGAACTGCAAAAGATCACAAGGTATTTGAGGAAATTCTCTACTGTTCTAAAATGAAAGTCAGAGAGGGGGAAAAAAGAAAACAAATCATCAAAAAAATGCAACTTGAGGAAATGGAAGCTATCCTCAGAAAACAAAATAAAATAAAAATTTGTCTTTAATATCCTCAGAGAGCTAAGAAATAATACAGCATCTGTGAAAACTGGCAAGATGCCATAAGAAACAATCAGATAATAAAAGGAAGCTGAGAGATTAAGAATAAAATACAGTAAATGAAAAGCTCAAAAGAAGGCATAGAGAATGTTAAAAAAAAAAAACCCAAAACAAAAAACAACAAAAAACACACAAGAAAGCAAAGCAAAAAAAAGAGAGATGAAAATAAGATGCAAAATAACTATTTTTAATAACACCAAATTAGCAAAGAAGCTTCTATCCAAATAACAGAAGTTCCAGAAAAAGAAAGCAGAGTAACTTGACTGGAGAGGAGGGGAGAGTCATCAAGTAATCCAAGAAAATCTCCCAGAACTGTAGAAATGGGTCCACTGGGTCCAGGATGAAAATAAAATTATACCAAAGAACATCATCATGAAATCACTAAAACATGGGATGAAAACAATCTGAAAATTGCCTGAGAAGGGAAAAAAATTGTGTAAAAAAAGTGAGAATTGGATTGAGTCAAATTTCCCAGTAGCTCACTGGCATGAAGTCATTAGAGCAAAGCCATCAAATTTCTTAAGGAAAATTATTTCCAACCAAAAAATTTACACCCAGCCAAATGACCAATTAAGGATAAGGTGACCAATAAAGAATTTCCAGATTTGCAAAATCTCAAAAACTTATCTCCTATGCATCTTTTCTCAAAAATATTCTGGAGGAAATAAAGCAAGAGCCATGAATCAGGGTCTCAGATGTGGGAGAGACAAAGGGAGAGCCCTCCAAGAGTTGGATGGGGAGAGATTCAGAGATGATGACTCTGTCATAGAAAGGAATCAGTCCACATGGGCATGGAACAGAAGACTCCAGGAGAACTTCCAAAACTCTGAAACTGATGGGGTACCTGTTGTGTTGGAGGTTTTGAGAGAAAATTTAGACTTCTGAGAGTTTAAAGATAGATATGTGCCGCATACATAGAAAACTAAACGAATAACACACATAAAGCAAAAGTTAAGAATTTTAGCTTTTACAGTTAGGTCTGTGATTGATCTGAATTAATTTTTGTGTATGGTGTGAGATAAGGATCTAAATTCTTTTTTAAAATTATTTATTTTTAGTGTTTTGGCTGTGTTGGGTCTTAGTTGCGGCACGCGGGATCGTCTGTGAGGCATGTGGGATCTTTTTTTTTATGTTGTTGTGGTGCACGGGCTCCAGAGAGAGTGGGCTCTGTAGTTTGCGGCACGCAGGCTCTCTAGTTGAGGCGCCCGGGCTTAGTAGTTGTGGTGCGTGGGCTTAGTTGCCCTGAGGCATGTGGGATCTTATTTCCCCAACCAGGGATCGAAACTGTGTCCCCTGCACTGGAAGGCAGATTCTTTACCACTGGACCACCAGGGAAGTCCTAAAACTCCTCTTCTTGCATGCAGATAGATATTCAATTGTCCCAGTATTGTTTATTGAAAGGCCTAGCCTTTCTCCCCAAGGAATTGCCTTGGCACCTTTGTTGAAAATCAATTCACCATAAGTGTAAAGGATACTACATTATCTTGATTACTGCAGGCTGATACTACCTTTTGAAATCAAGAATTCTAAATTCTCCAACTTTCTTTTCTTTTTCTAAATTGTTCTAGCTATCCTGGTCTTTTGCATTTCCATATATATTTTCGGATTGGTTCATCAATTTTTGCAAATCTTCTGCTAGGGAAAATTGGGAGAGAATTGCCATCTTAATATTAAGTCTTTCAATCCATAAACATGAAATGTCTTTCCATTTATTTAGATCTTTTGTAAATTTTCTCAGCCAAGTTTTATATTTTTTCTTCTACCTATCTTGCTCTTCTTTCATTAAGTTTATTCCTAAGTATTTAATTCTTTTTAATGAAATTATGAATGAACTTGTGTTCTTAATTTTATTTGCAAATTGTTGGTAGTATATAAAAATAAAATCAATTTTTATGTATTGATGTTGTATCCAACATTGCTGGACATGCTTATTAGTTCTAATGGAATCCTTGGGTTTTCTGAATACAGAGTCATGTCACCTGAATAAATAAAATTTTACTTCTTTCTTTTCAAACTGGATGCCTTTCATTTTCTTGCTAGAACCTCCAATGCAATGTTGAATAGAAGTAATAAGAGTGGATATCCTTGCCTTGTTTCTGATTACAAGGAAGGAACATTCAGTCTTTCATCATTAAGTACAATGTTAGCTATAGGTTTTTCACAGATGCCCTTTATCAAGTTAAGGAAGTTTCCTTCTATTTCTAATTTGTTGAGATATTTTTTTCATAAATGGTATTAATTTTGCCAAATATTTTTTCTGTAACTATTGAAATGACCATATGGTGTTTTGTCCAGGTTTATGGTTGCTTTTAGGGAGAGGATTCTTTTTTCTTTTTTTTGCGGTACGCGTGCCTCTCACTGTTGTGGCCTCTCCCGTTGCGGAGCACAGGCTCCGGACACACAGGCTCAGCGGCCATGGCACACGGACCCAGCCGCTCCGCGGCATGTGGGATCTTTGCGGACCGGGGCACGAACCCGTGTCCCCTGCATCGGCAGGCGGACTCTCAACCACTGCGCCACCAGGGAAGCCCTCAGTTTAAAAAACTGTCTATATTCCAACTAGAACATATATTCTATTAAGAGCTAGGAATTTGTTCTGACTAGCTCACTGCTGTGACCCAAAGACAGCAGTTCATGTCCTGGCAAACACTTAATGTCCAAGAAATATTTGTAGAATTCATAACGGAGTAGATGAAATTTTAGCCTGAGTTTCAGTCACATTATCTTGATAAGATCTTCCTCTATTACACTCTATCTCCCCAAAGCTTTCGTAATTCCCAGTAGTATGAAGCCTCAGTTCTCCATATTTGGAGGTGAAGTGTGCCATGCTCTCCCTCCAGTTCATTTCTATTCTTCTTAACGTCTATAGCAGTATTCTAACTCTTTATCGTTAAAATTTTTGGCTAGTGAAATTCCCTGAGTTTCCCATTTTTCTAGAAATAGTTTGTTTTGGCCCAAGTTTGATCTCTTATTTACTTCTTAAATCTTATTTTGATAGAAAAAAATCCTCCATATTGGAACTAACACTTTTCAGGTCTCTGAAACCAGAAAAGGGGTATAAATTTCACAACTTCACCCATTTATTTGGGCTCAGCATCTCCTCCATCACCTCACCTAATTTTTAAACTTAGGCATTGTAAACCCTGTTCCTTATAAAGTTAAATTTGAAAATACAGACTCCTACACCTAGTAACATTAGAAAACTCCAAAAAGAAAACTAAATACAAGGCTTTAAAAATTTTTATTCCTCCTTGCATATTTAGCCAAAATGGTCTTTTAATGTTAAAGTTCCACAAAAAGATTATGTTTATTTGGCTATTCTTCATTAAAAAAAAGTTGTGTTTTTTATTTTAAGTATTAAAGTGAAGAATGCTCATTTCCAAAAGCAAGAATGTGACCTAATTAGACTTATTCCTTGCTTTCGTCTTACAGATTTTTGTTGTGCCAGAGAACACCAATTAAAGCATGTCCATTTATTGTATTAAAAAGAATGCAAGGAACAGTTGGCTTTTCATGTAAGCAATATTGCCCTGAGAAATGCTACCAGGAAATATTTACTTGAACAGAGTATGGAGAAGAAGGTTATTTCTATCCCTGGAGCATAGGGATGTTTTAAATATGTCATGAGACTGCTATTTGGCTGACTAAAGTCAGATCTCCACATGACAAATGCACCAAGCCAATTGCACTAGAAAATGTTTGCTGGTTTTAGATTAATTCAGCTGTCAGGGTGGTGGAGAGATACAACAGAGAATCAAAAGTCACTTAGAATCAACAGCATGCCTACCAAAATAGAATAAATGTTTAGTTCTCCAGGGTTTTTTTTCATAATACAGAAAATATAAAAAGAAAATATGAACCCATTGCCCACAGTATATTCTAAAGATGAGGATACTATTATTGTTATTGTCACTTTCAGTGGAACAGTTAATATAATTCATAATTACATATAAAATATCCAAAATTCTCCTTTCCTGGAGATAGTCATATGTTGTTTTATTAAAACCAACTCACCTCTTCTGAAATGAGTTTAAACAGTTTTCAGTTCACTAGAGAGATTTTTCAGGTGCACACAGGGGCAAATGGAAACAGGTATGTAAACATACATGGAGGGAAGGGGGAGGAAGGGAGAGTAGATCAGCACACCTTTCATTCCTCCGTCTACCTGCTGCCCAGAGATCAAGCTGTCATGCGTGTATCTTTTCAGCACATGGAAGAGCTTTCACTAAGTTGGTACAAAACCTAAGTGCATGTAATTTTCCTGGAGGAAAGTTCCCCAGTGTACCTGTGCCTGCAGATGCCATTCCAGTAGGTTTTCAGGCTACTGTCCTCCAGGAAATATGAACTAAATTAATTTTAGATGAGCTAATGTAAGACTTATACAGAAACTAGAGCAATCAGCAATGTTTTGCGGGCCAGTAGGGTCAACAGCCACTGAGAAGACAGAGACTTCCAGGTCTCAGTGGAAGTTGAGGAGGGAAAGTCTGTGTTGATCTTTAGAGAATCCCTAAACTTGAAGGAGGAAGATGAACTTGGGTTGGTTTTCTTTACTTATTCATTTTATATATACTATACATATGTACGTATAGTATATAATGAGAGATAGCAAGGTTATTGAAGGAATGGATTATTGCAGCTGAAAAGGGAAAAAGGTCATAAGACAAGGCCAGGGATACAATAGGACTGTAAACCCTTTTACTGAGATATCTGAACACTTAGGTCCCTGGGCTCCTGCCTCCACCAATTATAAGCCTGAGGGCATCGCAAGATGTTTTTTTCTTAGGGTATCTTTTTTTTTTTTTTTTTGGCGGTACGCGGGCCTCTCACTGTTGTGGCCTCTTCCATTGCGGAGCACAGGCTCCGGACGCGCAGGCTCAGCGGCCATGGCTCACGGGCCTAGCCGCTCCATGGCATGTGGGATCGTCCCGTGTCCCCTGCATCGGCAGGCGGACTCTCAACCACTGCGCCACCAGGGAAGCCTTCTTAGGGTATCTTTTGACACACAAGAGAAAGGGGTTAATTTCCTGATCCAAGGGGTAGAGTCCCTTACTCCTACTCATATTTGCGTCCAACAAATCTTTCTCCTAGCTCTGTCTCCCCTTTTAAACTGGGAGTCCTAGAACATGAGTGCCCATTGAAAACCCTTCTTCGCTAATTATACTCACTCAGCTGCTATCTTCAACCTGAAAATGATAAATATGTATCAACTGACTACAGACTGGTCACTCAATAAATGTTTTGGGGATGAAGAGTAAAGGGTGAAGGATAAAAATACAAACATGAAACTCAATCCCTAACTGAACAAACTCATTCTGTTTGGAATTTTTAAAATTCCAAATGTTTTTGACTGGTAAAACATCTATATCCATAATGTATGCTGTTGTGTACAGGATTTAATACCATATTCTGTATCAGAAAGCCAACAGATAACTGGGTAAATTTTTTTGTGTGTTTCTTTTGTTTCTTTTTTTTTGTATGTTCTGGATACAAATTCACAATCATTAGTTTCTCTATTCATAACTTGTTTTCCAGTTATGAACCTACCAACTCTTTCACCTGTTAGCTTTTAAATTTATTTATTGATTGATTGATTTTTGGCTGTGTTGGGTCTTCGTTGCTGTGCGAGGGCTTTCTCCAGTTGCGGCGAGCGGGGTCCACTCTTAATCGCGGTGCGCGGGCCTCTCACTATCGCGGCCTCTCTTGTTGTGGAGCACAGGCTCCAGACACGCAGGGTCAGTAATTGTGGCTCACAGGCCTAGTTGCTCCACGGCATGTGGGATCTTCCCAGACCAGGGCACGAACCCGTGTCCCCTGCATTGGCAGGCAGATTCTTAACCTCTGCGCCACCAGGGAAGCCCTGTTAGCTTTTAAATCATTTGTAACTGGGGAAATGTCTTGAACTCAAGTATAATATAAAAGAATTATAATCAGTGCCTGCTCTGGACATATGGCTTCATTTAGAGAGTTTACAGTTATTAAACTTTATGAAAAATATAATCGAAGTAATATGAACATAGAATAAAGTTTATATGAGTGTTTGTAAATCTCTTTAAATGTATTAAAAACAACCTATAGTGATTTTCTCAAATGTAAACAATGTTGATTTTCAAATGTCAAAAGTTGCTCTTACAATCATGTTCTTTCTTCAAATGGAGCCAAATGGTGTAGTAATCAACACTGTGCAATATTATTTTAAACAAAATCTAAGGCTGCAAACAAAAAGTATCTTATTATTTCTATTCTTCTTTAAAGGTTAAACGTCTCAACTCTGTCATTTATTGGTTTAAAGTACGCGTTTCAATATTTAGATATATTATTTCTTGGACTAGTTAACTGATTTTTTTTCCTGTGAAATCTCTTCTTTACACATCATCAACTGAATCAAATTAGATATCAAATAATGTGGCCTACAAAATTAAAAAAACGATATAATTCTGAGGGTGTTTTTACTAGGAATAAATAAGCACATCATTTAATGTTTGGGGTTCTGCTTTAGAGAAAAAGCATGTTATTACATGTGAAACTAAAATATGTATTAATTCTGTGTCAAGCTTATTCCATTTATCCTATATAAGCTTGCTTTTTAAACATACATGTATTTAAGAACAATAATACCAACAAATATCCCCAAAATTATAAACCACTTAAAACAAGTTTTCTAATCTACCAATGCTAAGATTTAAATGAATCTCTGTAAGCATGGCCAAACGTACCCATAGGCACATACTTCTACGGGAGCCAAAAAGCATAGCTCAAAGGGATTTAAAATGAAGGCGGGCATCATGGCACATAGGCTGTTGAACTGATGTCATCAGGCAGGTCTTAGGACTGAAAGATGAGTCATTCTACTCACTGAAGCTTTCCACTGAAACAATCACCTGTTTTCCTGAAAGATCCTTTACTGAACTTAAGAGGAAGCAATCCCTTTCTCTGCTGAACACATTGGGGAAAGCACGGTCCACAGAAGAAATTCCTGTTTTGAAGTTTTGGAGCCAAGAAAACCAGAGAAAAGCTGGAGCAGTCAGCAGGTGTAAACAGGAGGCAACACAAAGCAATAAGCAATTGAATTCAGAATAGGATCCAGAGCAAGAGGAATACGCAACCACTATATTAGCATCTTCCTCAGGAATCATTGAAACAACTGAAGAAAATGCTAGATTCCCCAAACGACCTAGGATGGGGATTCAAACTATTTTATTTAGAAAACATTCTGGAAAGGTGTAAACCAAACTGTTAAACACTTTTTATTGGGAAGGGGGATATTGTTTTTTACCTTCTATATTGTTACATCGTTTAAAAATAAGCATGAATTATCTTTATAAACATGAAAATCAGTAAAGATATTTTCATGATCATTTTTATGTATTGGTTTAAAATCATAACATAGTGAAAATCTAGCTGCTGGTGTTTTTTTATTTTTAACTATTTATTTGGTTGTGCCGGGTCTTAGTTGCAGCAGGCAGGTTCCGTAGATGCAGCTCATCAGCTCCTTAGTTGCAGCAAGCATGTGGGATCTAGTTCCCTGAACAGGGATCAAACCCGGGCCGCCTGCATTGGGAGTGCGGAGTCTTATCCACTGTGCCACCAGGGAAGTCCCGATGGTGTTGTTTAGAAGGTATAAACTTTGTCATTCTGACTCTCTCTGCTGGCTGGCCAACAGGACCAATGAAGCAACCTTCATCCCTGCCACATATTCTAGGAGACTCTGGTGGGGAGCAGAACAACAGCATCTCTTCATTAGAGACTGTCAGTTGCAGAGGAAGGACCATATTGCTGGTCATTTCTTGGTCTGGAGGGAATCAGGTGACTCTTGGTAAAGACGGTTCTTCCTGGAGAATTCTTAGTGTGAAGGCACTCAGAATATGTCACCCAATGTTCTCCTGAGGCCCATCAATGGTATCTCATGCATGGTTGTTTTTAACCTTACATTTGATAAATGGATTAAGAGCCTCAGTTTACCAAGCAACAAAGCCTCAGGTCTTCCCTTCTTGTGTCTGTCTGGGATTTTCCAGGAAACAGAAGGAGTGTGTTATGTGCAGTCAGAGCTAGCTCACTGGTCACTTAATACCAGTAAATGCTTTGCCTTCAGGAAAGGCATCTGCCCCACAGCCACGCTAGGAGACACACGGGGTGATACTGACTCCAGTGCGATCTTCTCGGGGCCCACTTTCCCCTGCAGATGCCAGAGCTCTTCTTTCCTGCCTCTTGGTCCATGGAGTTTCAGTGGTGCCGGCTGCCTCAGCTAAGGGATGCCCACAGCTGTGTGAATCAGAACCTGGCTTCTGCTAACCTGGGACAGATTTCATGCTCCCATTTCTGCCATCTCCTGCCTGAGATCTTAGCTCCCTGCAATATGCCTCCTGATACCCAGGGTTGACCACTTTCTCTCTGCCATTTGGAAAGCACTGTCCTCTCCCTGTGTCCAGCTCTTTCAAAGAGAAGTTCTCACAGTCGAGAAATAGCCCCGGTGGCAATTTATACTGTTCTTCTCTTTTGTCCCTGTGGCAGCCTCACGTTGTAAAATACACCAGTCAAGCACTGTTACTGAGTCTAACTGCCACACCGTTTACTACTGGATATTTTCCCCCAAAGGCTCCTCTTGTGCTTTCCTGCCATCTGTCTCCACTTCTACACTCACCATCCCCCTCACCGTACTCCGTCTGTCCATTGGCATATCTCCACTCGACTAAACCCAAACTCTGAACTAATTTTAAGGTCTTTGGTAGGGGTGTTATGTAAATGAAAGCATGTGGCTAATTGCCTTCTAACATTCTGTGACAGAGAAGCTTTGAGGATCTGTTTGGCGATGTACAAACACACCCTCCAGAAAGATGTCAACTGTGGTCAGAGGTAGATTTACCATGTTGTTAATGAATCTTAATCTTTAGGGCCTCTCACCGTACCCGTTCTAAGGCTTGCTGTGTTCTCTGGATGACTAGAGAAGGAGTGGCCCTAGCCATGAGCAGGAAGCAGGAAGTACTGCCCAGCCTGGTGGTCACCCTCTACAACCTGATGGTGGTACTGGGACTGCACTGGTACTAGCGGCTACCAGGAATACTACTGTATTATCCTGGGACTCCAGATATAACCTCAGGCCTCCAGACCCTATCTTTGAGCCCAACGAGATGTCTCCCTGCTTATGGGCAACTATGACCGAGAATTCAGGAATATTTTCTGTCCATCATTTCAGGTACTGCCCACTGGGAAGAGGGAGCAGCAAAGACCTAATAAAAGTGAACCATCTGCTGTGGCAGGGGTTATCAGGGTCCATATCCAGTGATATTGGAGTTTTCTTATAATTTTCTTGACCAATGCCTGAGAAAGAAACTCAGATGTGGCATTACCGGTAACGAATGAAGAAATTGCAAGAAAGCTTTCTGATCACTCAATTTCCATCAGTCATGATAGAGGAAAGAATGAACTATATTTCTAGTCTTTCTAGAAAAAGTATTACAAAAAATGTTCATATGAAGAGATAAAAGTGTATGCAGCCTGAAAATGCAGGAAAAAAAGTTATACAAGTGTTAGGCAGATTATTGTCATCATAAATCATCAACATCACTTATTGTGTTGTGCTATTTCTCTTTTTAAAATATAGTAATTTTTTGTGATTTATTTTCTCATTCTAAATACTCACAATTCACAGTTTATTTTTGTATTCATAATTTTGTGTCCTTGTTCTTAAAGAAGGCCTATCCACCTGGCACTAGTCTGTTCAACACAAGCTGTCGTCTGGTTCCCATTCAGGCTGTGACTTAGCAAGGGCTGACCCTGCAGGGACAGATGCAGAAGACAGAAGTGTTTTTAATTTTGACGAGGTTTAAATTAATTAAGTCAATTGACCACAAATGTAATAATTTATATCAGGACTCTCAAGTCTCTTCCACTGATCTATATGTCCATTCTTGAGCCAATATCACATTGTCTTGATTACTGTGCCTTTGTAGTAAGCTTAGAAATCAGGTAGAAGTGCACCAATGTTATTTTTCTTTTTCAAAATGTTTTGGCTACTCCATGACTTTTGCATTTTCATATAAATTTTAGGATCAGCCTGTCAATTTCTATAAAAATTCCAGTTGGTATTTTGACTGAGATTGCATTGAGTTTATAGATACATTTGGAGATAACTTGCAATATTGAGCTTTCAACCAATCAACACAAACTATATCTCCATTTATTTAGATATCTTCAATTTCTCTCAGCAATATTTTATAGTTTTCAGTGTACAAGTCTTGTATATCGTTTGTTAAATTAATTCCTAAGCATTTTACGCTTTTTGATGCTAATGTGAAATGAAATTATTTTCTTAATTTGTAGAATGTTCACTGGTAGTATATAGAAATACAATTGATTTTGTACATTGACCTTGTCTCCTCCAACTTTGCAAAGCTCACTTAGTAGTTCTAGTAGCTTTTTTTTAGATTCCATTTAACTTGCTACATAAACGGTCACATCATCTGAAAGTAATGAGTTTCACTGCTTCATTTCCCATCCAGATGCCTTTAAAAATTTTTTTTTTCCTGATTGCAATGGCTATAAACACCAGTACAATATTAAATAGAAGTGATGAGTAGAGGCATCTTTGTCTTGCTCTCAATCTCAGGGGCAAAGCATTTAATCTTTTACCATTTTAGATGGTGTTAGCTTTTTTTGAAGATGTCTTTAGCAGGCTGAAGAAGTTTCTTTCTCTTCCTAGTTTATTGAGAGTTTTACCATGAATGAGTATTGAATTTTGTCAAATGTATTTTCTGAATCTACTAAGATGATCATGTCGGTTTTTTGCTTTATTCAATTAATATGGTATGTAACATTAATTGTTTTTAGATGTAAACCAACCTTGCCTTCCAATGTTATATTTTTAATACCAAGAATGTCTTTCTCAAGGACCTGGGAGCCATCCCATTAAAACATAATCATCTAGAAAGATTGCACCTTTATCTCCTAGTCTCTGTGAAAAGGTAGGGAACTAACCTCAATAAGCACCAATTAGCAAACAGAGATGGCCTAATGGCATTGACTAACCTCCCCAATAATGCCCAACAGTACTTTTCACCACCTCACTTCAGTGCTTAAAAGTTCTCTTACCTTTTGTTTCAGTGGAGGTAAGTTCAATCTCTTTCTCCTATTACAATAGTATTTAATAAAGTCTCCCTTGCCTGTTTAATCTGCTCAGTGCAGTTTTCTTACATTATGATAGCTTTCATAAGGAGAAAGAAGCATGGGTTCTCCCTTTGGTGGTTTCAGCTGTGGAACTGAAGTCACTATCCACTGAAGAGAGTCTTAATAAAAGGCAACTATCTCTTTGCTGGTTAAAAGGTAGAGACCTACAGAATGGGTGACAGAATGTTGATGTAAACTAAGAAGTACTGTGATTCAATTACAGTGTTCTCATTCTTTTTGAGAGTCTCTAGTTGCATATTATAATTTAAATGAAAACAACTACTTAGCTTTATCTCCTTAAAATATGCTATTGATAGAAAGGCCATTTTCCCCTCTCCCTGTTAACGGCTTTCCCAACAGTACCCCCGATAGTTTTAAAGGAATTACAAGGGCAAAGAAGCTAAGAGTCTGAGATAACTTGGTATAATTGATGACCCAAAGGAAAACACCACATATTAAACAGTGATTTAAATGCTATTCAACCGATAAAATTGTGCCACTGTAGTATGTGCTTGCCTGTGTGTATCTCTGTTTCTCCTCAATAATTATGCTTCAATAAAAAAGAAGAGTCTTCCAAATAGTACTGTCATTATATAAAAAACAATCACATCATTAAATTTAGATAATTTGGAAACAGTCATAAGCAGAGAAATAAAAGTTAAATTAAAAGTATTGAAGGATAATGTAACTGAGGTTTTTTGGTTTCCTCAGTGAGGGCAATATTTATTCTTGCTCTAAGGTCTTGATATGACAAATGTTTTCCAGTGAATTATTCACCCAACAAAAAGCAGTCAATTTCTCTTTGCTCTGTTCCATAGAGCTTGAGGGGGTTTTTAGATGGAAAAAAAAAGAATACAAATGTCATATTGAAATCATTAGGTGGGAGACTTTGGTCTTTTCGTTTTCTCTTAATACAATGATTTTTTTTTAAAGGTTAAATCATACTACTTTACAAATCATAAATAGCTTTGAGGATTAGAAAAAAGTAGACCTTTAAGCAGTCTTCTTTGTTTAGTCAAAAATGACTGGCTAACCTCACCCTAGTTCTCTGAGGCACAGTACTACCACGTCTTAGAAAAGCAAATCAGCAAAAGGCCTGACCCATGAATCTCAGTGATCCTTACACACCTAAGTGTCTCCTCCAACCATGTTTAATCTCAACCAAACATTGCATAGTACCAAAATAAGACCTACTTTGTTTTTCTAAAACCCATATTACTTTGTCAGTGTGTAATATATTTGGGATTAAAGGTTTTTCCTTATTAGAACTATTCAGGAAAAAAGTCTAGACTACCCCCAAATCAAAGGATACTGTTGGCTGTGAGTGATCAAATCCCTCTCTGAAATAATACTCTTCCCCTCCGTCTGTATTTTGAAAATTACAGAAAAATTAATAATGTAAAATGCAATCGATGCTGAATTATTACCCAACAGACTAAGTTAAGTGCTTAAGATACCAACAAAGCAGATGAACCAGAAATTACTAAGAAATTTTAACTGTGATGAATTTATGCAGCATTTCAAAATAAGAAAATCTAGAAAAAGTCATTTTAATTTCAGTATTTAGGTGTTTTATGACCTTCTGAAAAAATAAATTTTCTTTTGAATTACATATGGGGTTGTCATCACAATCTTTTTAGTATTTGGAGCTTCTAAAATTCTCAATCCAGCCCTGGATACAAAAACTCTAAACACAGAGGGTTAAGGCATCAAAGATGAAAGCTAGTACACTCACAACTATTTATATTGCAAAAGCTTTGCTCTTCTGCAAGAACATGCAGTTGCCCAAACACTAACCTCTCTTTACAAGGTTATGCTTATTAGGTAGGATTTGAAGCTCAATAGCAACACTGTTCATCCATGGTTCAATTCAGATTGTAATTTCTTTTTAAACTACCTGACCCTTATAATCATATGGTGAGTAGGTCTGATCATTCATCTTCCTGAGGCCAAGTACTTGGTCTGAACACAGAGTCACTTGTGTTTCTGAAGCCTCTCAGCATCATGATGATTGGGGTAGAAACTGTTGATTGAGAAAAGTTTGAAAGAAACCTTTCATACAATGTTTTCATTGTCTTGTTCTTTTTCTGGAACTAAAATTCCTGACTGGAAAAGCAAAAGTCTTCCTAGATACAAGGATGAAGTTTTAAGAGATGTTTCTAATTATTGTGGAAGCTATAAACAATTTCATTGTCCCCAATGTCAGAATTTGCTAAATAAGATTTTGCTTTTCCTAGGCCCAGTATTTATTAAGCACTCAGCAAATTCTTATTGAATAAATGAACGACTCTACCCAACTTCACATCCTTGTCTTGAAGCTGTATCATCCCTCATAGTATTAAAATGTTGCACTAGTGTCCAGCTTCATATCCAGTGCACCACAACCCATGTGATATCCAGATTGGATTATAGTTTGAAGGAGAAGAATCCTTGAGCTGATTGTTTAGACTGGGTTTCTGGCCCTTCCCTAAACCAATCACTAAAGGAATGGGATGGGCTGATTTATCTAAAGTAGTGCCCACCATCTCTGGAGTTAGGTTGGAGTCAATTCCACCCAAAGCATGTGGCTGCTACCCAAGAGAGGAGAAAAAATATTCCAAAGGAAAGTCTGAGACTATTAAGAATTGGCAAGAGTTGCATGGCTTTTGGGTAGGCAACTAACACGTACTGACAATGTAATTTCTATTTTCAATATGACTCAATGAAAACCTGATGAATATTACATATGCTAGAAATCATCCTTCTCCAGACCTTCCTTCTAGTTATTTTTCTCTAAATTCACCCTTATTCTTTAAATGAAAGTTTACTGATCACAAATTCTCCTTTTAAAAAAAACAAAACTAAATATGTCTTTATTTTGCCTTTGTTCTTGAAAGATAATTTCACTGGGCACTCATTCTAGATTGACAGTTATTGTCACTTAGCACCTTGAAGATGTTATTCTACTGTCTTTTGGCTTCAATTTTTGGCACTGAAAATTCGACTGTCAGAATCTGTCCTTCCTCTGCATGTGGATATTTAGTTATTCTGGCTGCTTTTAAGATCTCTTTGTCTTTGTTGTTCTTCAGTTTCCTTTTACTCATCTTGCTTGATATACATATTATTTCTTGTATATGTGGATTCATGTTTCTGATTAGTTCTGGAAATTTTTCAGCAATCATCTATCTCTTCCATTTTTTTCTATTCTCCATCTTTGGGACTCTGATTAGACGCATATTAGATCTTCTCATTCAATCCTTCAGGTCTCATCACCTGTCATTCATGTTTTCTATCTCCTTATCTGTCCTTACTACAGTATGTCTTATTTTCTCAGTTAATTAACTACTCATGAAAGCTGTTCATGATTAGGTCTTCAGATATGCAAGTTACTAAAAGCTTGTATCTTACTCCTGGGCTAAATCTCTAGTTTCTAGAGATGTAAATTTGGTTTCTTTGATCCTGGTTTGACTTTAGCATTTCAGATGTACCATTTAACAGTTGATATGAAACTTCCAGAAGGCACTCACTAGCAACTGAAACTAGTATCAGTAAACCTTTGTTGAGGGTAAACAACTGCATTTCTAAGTTTCTACCAATGCTAAGAGATTTTGGAGTTAGTAACTACTGTCTAACGGTACTTACAGTAAACACTTAAAAATTTGTACTTTGGGTTTGCCAAAGTGGGAATTAATGTCCTTTCAAGTATATTTAAAGACTCAGTTCAGTTCTAGCAGACTCCCTCTAAAACAAGTAAGGGTGTTATGCATGTAACGACTGCACAGGAAATCTGGTTTTGCCTTCCACCACTTACATTTTAAGCAGGAATGCCATCACTACACAAAACCTACAAGAATCCCACTCTGAGTAATTAAATGACCAACCTCTTAAAAACCTGCCAGAAGCAACAGGGTCTATAAAAACCTATTTAGTGTGTCATTTAGTTCTACTTCTGCTTTTAAAATTAGAATTATTTGGAGAAAAATAAGGTTTCCTAATATTCATGATTTTCATGTTAACCAAAGGATTGCGAAAACAAAGGATTAAAATTGACCAATTGAAACAGTATTTAAATTATAAGAAAATGGGTTAATGTGAGCCATTGAGGGTGTTCTTTATTCCATTTTGATACCACAGAAAAAAATAATAAAAATGGCCAAGGGATAGGGCAGGGTTAAATTAAAAATGTTTTAAGGGACATTTTACTAGGAGCATGCATAATGCATTGGCTTTGAGTACATTCTGAAGAAACATGGATTCCAAAATTCCCTTAGCTCTTTCCTCTTTCCAGTGCTCTTCCCTCTATTGGGAGTAATAATTTTGCAAAAGTCCTATAAATGTCAGTCCTATCAGGACGCCCTAGCTCTGAATCCAGATGCTGCCACCAAAAGATGGAAAGTTGTTTCCTGGAGACAATACATACAGATCAACTTTCAAATTAGTAGCTACTTTTTAGAAAACTATCACTTTTCTAGTAGTCTGTTAACTGAGAAAAGAGAATGAAATTCACTTACTTGGTAATGAGGTAAGAGGATAAACAGGAAGCCAGTCCTTAAGAATGAGCAGTCCCCAGGTGTAGGTGGGTTCATCCTCATTCAGTTTTTCCCTCACCTCCTTCCTCTCCCACCCACCATTTTCCTCCTAACATCAAGTGTTTTTTACATGCTTAATATCAAAATGTAAGCTCCTTGAGGGCAGGGACCACATTCTTTTGGTTCACTCTAATACCCTCTGTGCCCGGGCATGTGGCAGCCTGGCACAAAATAAATGCCACATTAAGTACACAAATATTTATTGGGCAACTAGGGAAGGACAGAGGGAGGAAACAGCTAGGTGCTGGGGTCCCAGAGTATATATAATACAGAGACTTTGTTCTGGTTGGGAAAATGGGCTTGTTTACCATTTAAAATCAGTGTTATTTTTTTTCCCCACCAAAGAACCCCTAATGGAAGAAAATTCTGTGAGGCTTTCTGCTTCACCTTGTTTGTGCTCTTTCCATCTATCAGCGTTTCACCATTGTGATGCGCTGTCTGCTGTCACCTCAACATCACTGTTCCCTCCTTCTGTAGTGTCCTTTGCACTGCAGGGGAGCCAGAAACTACATTTTCCAGAACCTCCTTTGCTTTCTGGTTCTAAGTCAGTGTGGCCCAAAGAGAAGCATTTCCAGGGGATGGAGGAGGCAGAGAAGGGAGAGGCCACCCTCCCTTGGAGGCCATCCAGGCAGAAGTGTGCACAGGCCCGCAGACACGGGCATCGCAGCAGCTTCCAAGATCTCTCACAGGTCACCCGCTTTGGTGTTGTCAACAGCCTAGACAGCTGGTGACAGTTCCTTGAGGCTTACTGCGTCGGTGCTGCAGGCTGAGGTGACAGGAGCTTCCTGGATGCTTCCAGATTCTCACGGGCTCCTGGGCCAGCTCCCGAGATCCGCCCAGGGCGGTACTGCAGATGCACCTTCCCTCGCCTGCCCTTCTGACGCTCGGTGGAAGCTTCTGACTCCCCACATTGAAACCCTTTATGCTTACATCATCAGGTGGCTGTTTTCCTGACTCAACCCAAATAGAAAGGTTAAAATACGTGAATTTAGCATTAAGAGAAAAACAGGTTTCCTACATGTCTTAACTTAGTGAAAGAGATAATGCTTCACTGAGTCTACTGACTTTGTTAAACGCAGATGAAATGAAGAAAGATGAACCTGCAGGTTTACATCAGGCAATTTCTTTATTTCCTGTGTGACAGTATTTTGAGGACACAGATTCCTAAAAAAGTGGGGGAAATGGTTTTCTCTTCACTGATTGATGAACTATGTCTGGACAGTCGTTAAGCAGAAATGTGATGCATTCTGTCAAGGAAGTGGTCCAGTATAACACTTTCAGGCTCCTGTGGGTGCCAATCTTGCTGTATTTTCTTGCTGCGAAATACAAGGTCAAGCTGCTCAAATCTTATGGTGTACCAAAGAGGTCTGGGAGCCAGAGGTCAGTTTTTTGTTTTCCTAAGTGAATTATGAAAATACGCAATTTTTTTTTTCCAGGAAAGGATGCCTAATGATGTTCTTTCCCACTAATGAGAAATTTTCATCATATTTAAATGAACTAAAAATGTCATTTAACTCATAACTTACCCAAACAACTCTCATCTCCTTCTGAAATTTAATTTTTATTGTAGTAACCTGATCATGTGTAAAAAATAGTTTTGCTTTTCAAAAAATAAATGCTGAATAAGTTACCCTTGTGAATTGCTCTTCATTATAAAGGCGGACAATGACTTTTTTTCCTTTATATAGCTTTTTTTATTGTGACATTCCTTTTTCTACACGAAGAAACAAATGAAAATCACACCAACTAGAGAAACTACTCTGTATTATCCTTGCTCAAACCACAGATTAATTTTTGTGGAACAAATTTTCAAAAGTCATTTGTCATTATAAATTTGTCTAGATCGGTAGTCAAAACATGATTTTTTGTGTGCAAGATTTTACTTTTTTTTTTTTTTTTTTTTTTTCGGTACGCGGGCCTCTCACTGTTGTGGCCTCTCCCGCTGTGGAGCACAGGCTCCGGACGCGCAGGCTCAGCGGCCATGGCTCACGCGCCCAGCCGCTCCGCGGCATGTGGGATCTTCCCGGACCGGGGCACGAACCCGTGTCCCCTGCATCGGCACGCGGACTCTCAACCACTGCGCCACCAGGGAAGCCCGATTTTACTATCTTTTAACAAAAGCAGTGAAGACCCTGAAGAAGGACCCAGTGGCAACGTCTTCCAGGTGCAGTGTTCTCAGTGAGCGACACAGGTACAGCTGCCGGGCACCCAGTGTACTCAGTGGGCCTGACTCCAGAGGCTGCCTCCATGGTTTGCTGTCTCAGATCAAGCTCCATCTGTGTCCATATCTGTATTTTTTTAGGGTTGATCCCATGCCTAGTAAAACAAGCTGCATTATGTTGAAACGGCACCACTTATTTTTCTACCACTAATCACTGTGCAAAACCAGAACATTTTCTTAATATTTAATGGCCAGTAAGTACAACAGCCTAACCCTTCATGCCACACTGTCATTCAGTTTAAGCAAAGAGGCTGGTTAATCTCAGTCTGCGTTGTTCAAGTATGTCTTCAGAACACACTAAAATGAACAGTATGTGTCACTTGATAAGGAAAGTTCTTCAGTTTGAGACTCAGTTCAACTCAAACAGATTCAGATATGTTGACAGTTATGAAAGTAAGCATCACTCTTTCAAAGAGATTCTAAAACTCACCTAAAGAAAAACTTTGTTAAGAACTTAAAAAAAATTGGCTACTGTATTGTTTTTCATTTTATTTTTTCTAATCAAGACTACTCTTTTGTGGAAAAAATTGAGTTTTGATGACAAGCAAAGCAGCTTCTACCTATTAGCGGCAAAACCTTTTAAGATTGCCAAAATAAAAACTTTTGAGTACGCCAGTACTCCAGCAAGATGCAGAATGGTGGCCATGTGGTTACATCTCCTCTGTTGAGACTGCAGTGGCAAAAGTGTGAGGTAAGTATCAAGTCCCACGGAAGCAGAGTTCTCCTGAAATAAAACTATCCAGGCACTTTTTAAAATCATCTTTATTTTGGTTGCAAAGATACAATTTACTTAGTTACTTAATATTTTATTTGTTCCCATTTGAAGTCTCATAGCTTGCCAGGTAAAACATTGCCTTCACTATCAAACTGCTATATAAGAACATTATAAAATACAAACTATAAACTAAGATAATCTTCTTTACAGTATTCAGATTAGTGCATTAAAACAACATTGATTAAAAAAGGCAAGTGAGTTAAGTGGCGAACATCCAATTCCCTTTCTAATGAAGGATGGTACAAAATGGTATGAAGGGAAACAGAATTTTAAGTGTTAGGTGCTCAAAAAGAGTAACTGTGGGAAAGTTACTTCCCAAAAGTAATCTTTATTATTCTACAGGACATAAGAGAAGGTAATTAATTTTCCATCATAACAGCTGTGGAAATACACAGCCGAATACAAGTTGGGATCTTTAGAATTCTAACACAATAGGTATTGATCTGTCATACTCTTCCTCCAAATCACATTAAACATTTATAGTGACCACACAAGCCCCTGCAAACGAACGTAAGACTTAAACAGAACCCATATAAAAACAATCTATCCTTAGTATTTTACTAGCCAATCTACAGCAAATGCTTACTATATACACATCAGGAGTAAGAGATATACTAGGAAGTTATTCACTGATTTCATTCAGAATAAACAAGGGTCTTAAGAGAAAAATAACAGTAAAAGTTAAATAGACAATTTGTGTTGCTGTGAACTAGATAAAAACAAAACTCCAAACACAAACATATATGTGAATTTTTAAAGTTATTGACAATACTTCCTCTGCTGGCCCAAATCAAAATTAAATTTAAGATTTGTAATTGAAGTAACACAAACGTGGGTGCATGTTACACTGTGACAGAGAGGTGCACACAGAACACACACACACCTTTGAATTTACTAATTCCAAAAACTAAGTCAACAGGATAAATAAATTATAAACGAAAGGCATATACAATGTGGGCAAAAAACTAACAGTTACTAGGTCGAAAAGCATGAAGCTATGCCAGCAGTGATATTTAAAAAAACTTTCAGTATTCGAAAATATCAGATTTAATCCAAAGAAAATTTCCCCCCAAATAAAAATAACAAAAGTATGGGAACCATCCTTTAAGCAACAGCTTTAAAATAATAACAATTAAAAAAACCTACCATGATTAAAGGAATCTTCCTACATAATTTACATAATGTAGTGCAATACTGTGCTCCTTTATAATCTTAGCCTTTCACTCCCCATATGATGAGACCGATAATTACAACTCCGATAACAAGGATAAAAATGATGATGCACAGGGTTTTCCTGGATTTGCGCTGCAGATGCGAAAAAACAAAAACACGTTTACAGATGTAGTGGAGCACCTCTATAGCAAGTGAAGATCATTTGGTTCATTTCTAGAGTAAAATCAACAGTAATTTATTGCCCTCATTTTGGGCTATATTTTTTTGCTTTTCAATACATATAGCCCTATGCTTTCAAAAAATATTCTTCTTGAATTAATGGTATAATTCAGGGGGTACTTATTCAACTTCTGTGGGTACTTTTTCTAGATGTGTGGTTGGGCTTAATTTAAAAACGATACAGAGAAATAAAAATTAATAACTTGAGCGACAGAGTTTACCTATGTGTGAAAACAAAAAACAGCTTAAAGGAAGATAAAAAAAGCAGAAGGTAAATATATTGGTCTTTGAAAGCAGAATTTTCCAACAAGAGGAGAACTTAGAACTCATCTCTTTCAATTTCGTCACGAAAGGCAGGAAGAATATTTAATTACCCTAATGGTTTACCCTAATTTATTTATCAGCAAAATTAGCTCCCCAGCCCAAGCTGAGTTAGTACAGGTCTGGCACAGATTCATCTGCTTTCACCAGTCCTTTAAGGAAAGAGGGTGGACGGGGAGAGGTTTTGGTTGTACGTGTTCCTGCTGGCCTGATGCCTGGTTCCTAGGCATCAGGCCAGGTCAGAGGCCTTCTAGGAGGCTCCTGGGGTAGGGAGGGCCACATGGTTGGGGATTTAGGGGCTGGCCTCACTCAAAGCTGACGAAAGGTAGAATATATGAGTCCCTTCTTTAAAGTGGCAAGAAAACTTCCCTTCTCATCCAGACACCTACTCTCTATTCCCTTTATCCAAACCGCATAGAATTTTAACCAGGAGAAACTTCAGACAGTAGTTTGTCTCTTCCTTTTATAATAAGGAAATGGAGAAAGAGAAAGGGAAAATATCTTGCCCCATGGTCATACTGCTAGTGATTATCAAAAAGAGGATGGTTCCTTTCCACTGATGACTTGTCTACTGATCACACTGTGCTTGGGCTGTGAGCTACTTTTTTTTTTTAAACATCTTTATTGGGGTATAATTGCTTTACAATGGTGTGTTAGTTTCTGCTTTATAACAAAGTGAATCAGTTATACATATACATATGTTCCCATATCTCTTCCCTCTTGCGTCTCTCTCCCTCCCACACTCCCTATCCCACCCCTCCAGGCAGTCACAAAGCACCGAGCTGATCTCCCTGTGCTATGCGGCTGCTTCCCACTAGCTATCTACCTTACGTTTGGTAGTGTATATATGTCCATGCCTCTCTCTCGCTTTGTCACAGCTCACCCTTCCCCCTCCCCATATCCTCAAGTCCGTTCTCTAGTAGGTCTGTGTTTTTATTCCTGTCTTACCCCTAGGTTCTTCATGACATTTTTTTTTCTTAAATTCCATACATATGTGTTAGCATACGGTATTTGTATTTCTCTTTCTGACTTACTTCCCTCTGTATGACAGACTCTAGGTCTATCCATCTCATTACAAATAGCTCAATTTTGTTTCTTTTTATGGCTGAGTAATATTCCATTGTATATATGTGCCACATCTTCTTTATCCATTCATCCGATGATGGGCACTTAGGTTGTTTCCATCTCCAGGCTATTGTAAATAGGGGTCCAATGAACATTTTGGTACATGACTCTTTTTGAATTATGGTTTTCTCAGGGTATATGCCCAGTAGTGGGATTGCTGGGTCATATGGTAGTTCTATTTGTAGTTTTTTAAGGAACCTCCATACTGTTCTCCACAGTGGCTGTACCAACTCACATTCCCACCAGCAGTGCAAGAGCGTTCCCTTTTCTCCACACCCTCTCCAGCATTTATTGTTTCTAGATTTTTTGATGATAGCCATTCTGACAGGTGTGAGATGATATCTCATTGTAGTTTTGATTTGCATTTCTCTAATGATTAATGATGTTGAGCATTCTTTCATGTGTTTGTTGGCAGTCTGTATATCTTCTTTGGAGAAATGTCTATTTAGGTCTTCTGCCCATTTTTGGATTGGGTTGTTTGTTTTTTTGTTATTGAGCTGCATGAGCTGCTTGTAAATTTTGGAAATTAATCCTTTGTCAGTTGCTTCATTTGCAAATATTTTCCCCCATTCTGAGGGTTGTCTTTTGGTCTTGTTTATGATTTCCTTTGCTGTGCAAAAGCTTTTAAGTTTCATTAGGTCCCATTTGTTTACTTTTGTTTTTATTTCCATTTCTCTAGGAGGTGGGTCAAAAAGGATCTTGCTGTGATTTATGTCATACAGTGTTCTGCCTATGTTTTCCTCTAAGAGTTTGATAGTTTCTGGCCTTATATTTAGGTCTTTAATCCATTTTGAGCTTATTTTTGTGTATGGTGTTAGGGAGTGATCTAATCTCATACTTTTACATGTACCTGTCCAGTTTTCCCAGCACCACTTATTGAAGAGGCTGTCCTTTCTCCACTGTACATTCCTCCTGCCTCCTTTATCAAAGATAAGGTGACCATATGTGCGTGGGTTTATCTCTGGGCTTTCTATCCTGTTCCATTGATCTATCTTTCTGTTTTTGTGCCAGTACCATACTGTCTTGATTACTGTAGCTTTGTAGTATAGTCTGAAGTCAGGGAGCCTGATTCCTCCAGCTCCATTTTTTCGTTCTCAAGATTGCTTTGGCTATTCGGGGTCTTTTGTGTTTCCATATAAATTGTGAAATTTTTTGTTCTAGTTCTGTGAAAAACGGTTGGCAATATTTCTTAAAGTAGACTTATTAATTTCCCAAATCATTCCCATCCTTGAATATGAATGGAAACTGCATTCAAAATCTCTCAACATTCAAATAAACTATAAAACGCAAAGAGCTAAATAAAATTCTAATACTGTCATTTAAAATATAAACGTTAAGAGTTTTGCTCCATTATTCATTCCTGGCCCAGCTGTAGCTTTCTATATTTCTCCAATGGCTTGTATATCTCACAGCTACATGCAGGAATCCTTTTTCTTACAAAATAGAAAAATTTGTAATTTACTTTGTGTCAACCAGAAGTAGCATAAAATTTACAAAAAGAATATGTTCCTGACTCTGAAATTATCCTGAAAACTACTTATACTTTTCAGTATTCCATATGGCCATCTAATTTTTCAACAGAATATACTCTGCATATATTAAACACAGTTCAAGTTTCAATCTCATCAAGCCCATGTATTTTCCCCAGATTCCACCTGGTTACCGCAGACCCATGTGTAACGTGCCTTCATCAACAATGATAGATGTTCCCCTAGAGTATCTTTTTTCCTGGGGCACCCTCTCCAGCGTGCGGTGGTGAGGTGCTGTGGTGCCATGGTGATGAAAGCATTTTCCACCTTCCTTTATGTTCATGGTCCACCCAAACTATTTAGAAGCACTGCACCGTATTTTGCAGAGGCATAAGTTTAATATCAAGGCTGCCAAGTGGGACTATTGGGAAGCTGCTCTCTTTCCAGCCCTTGTGTTGCATGGCTCTTTCCTCATCCCTCCAGGGCCAGGGATTAAGGATGGGGGCAGCTCTTGCTCTGGAGGTACAACTTGGGAAGATGTGTTCCTTTTCCCCAGGGTGGCTATAGGCCTTCCCTTCCACAAGGAAGAGTAAAAGTAAAACTTGGGGATATATCTATATCCCCCTGAAGTCCAAAAGGAAAACGAAATTACATGGAATCCCAGTCACTGATGAATCCTGCTAAACACTCTGAGCAGCTATAACTGTTGGTATTTACAGATTACTCTGTGTGTGTGTGTGTGTGTGTTCAACTATTCATGAATGACACCTACATTCTAGGACATGGTGACATTAGCTATCCTGAGCTGCATATCTGAATCTCATGCACAAAGACAGTAAACATGAGTTACTCTGTCGGTGAGCACAATTGGTTGTATAACTCAGCATCCTCTATATGCACTGATTTGTCCAGTGAAAAAAATGGCATTGAAACTAAAGGGAACTTCTAAGATCAGTGAGAAAAGTGAAAAGCAATTAAAAAATACCTAGGATGGTGATAATATCTTAGAAATTTTATAAGAAGGTAATAAGTTTCTGAGAAAATAATTATGAACAACTACATCAACAAAAAAAAATGAAGTTTTAAAAGGGAAATCAAATGCTAGGGTGGTATTTAGGGGTTCCCAAAGAGCCTGGGCTTATCTTTGTTAAACGTCAAAGATCTACATATTAAGTGATATATTAATAGTTCATGGTGCTAATATTTGTAATCCTTTATATATACTTATATTTGACTCATACCTATGGATTCCCTATACTAACCTGATTCACTTAAGAAATCAGTTCATTCCTGGTGAAGAGTCTGCTGAATGCTGACAGAATACCCACTGGTCAAGGACACTCACTCTAAGGTAACATAATTTCCACAGGACCTGAAGAGATCTTTCTGGGACAAGCATCTTTGCCTCTTTAGTCCATAGTATCATTGACAAAAAAGAAACGTAGAAGGGAACAGCAAGAAACAGAAGGAAATTGCTATCAAAGAGGTTTCTGGGTTGAAATGTCAAAATGACATCGGAGACCAAAAGTTGTCAGAAAAGACTGGAGTTGTGTACTGCTCCCCTCAAGACTCTAAACTTCCCATCCCTGTGGGCACAACACTGGTTCAAACCTGAGAACAGACAGGCTACATACACGCAGTTTGAATTGACTGGCATATTTCTAGCCTGTCTTCCATGGCATTTTGAATTTTAACATCTCCAGCCACTTTAAACCTGATTTTACACACACACACACACACACACACACACACGTTTAAAAGTCTGAGTTATAAGACAATTTAGCACAGTTAATATTACCTGATAGTCTGCCGCCCTTGACAGCTGCTGGTTTGCTTGCTGGACGTGCACCTCAGCATTTTCCACATTGGCTTCTATGCTATCTTTAAAATAAAACACACACACAAAGCGGGTGCTGATGCTCTAGTAACAGAGCTGTATCAATCACCAGATTTTATTCAAGGTAAGATTAAACATGTTCACTATTCAAAGGTTAATATTAATAGTGTATGGGTAAGGCTGAATTTTTTTTTTTTAGTGATACTACTTCTCAGGTGATCTAAACAATACTGAAGAATTTCAAGGAAAGAAACTTGATTATCTTCATTATAGTGCACTCCAGTTCTACCTGGTAACACCCAAAAGTACCGTCACCAGTACCTGCATTCTGTGATGGCCAACTCAGCAGCAAGCAAGGCATCTGAACTTTGGTTTAGGGTAAATACAGAGAACTGAAAACCGTCATCTGCTGGGCGGCCCTCATCAACCTCCTTCTGTGCTGAAACCTAGGCTCCCTGAGGGTCCCCAGAGCCTTCTCAACTGGTGACAATTTCCTCCCCCCCTCCTCTGACCTGGGGGTGGAACAGGTGTCAGTCTGTAGGATGGGTGACCACTGTTTCCTCCTCCTCTCTGCCGACTTTCAGTTTTAGAGCTAATGCTGTCCAACTCATTCAACCCTCCTTGCTGCAGACATCCACAGATGTCTTTTCTTCTCATTCTTTGAATATTTTAGCCCCTGAGTCACTGATGTTCTTTTCAATGCTTCTACTATCCTACATATCAGTGATTTCCATATCCAATTGCTCACCCTCTAGTACCCAGGCCTCTCAATTCTTTGAACACATGTTTTTCAAAGACTTTGCCTGTGGCGCTTTCTGAGCCACCCACATCCGTGGTCACACCCCAAACCTGTCGTTACCAATAACTGCAGCTTCTCTATCATCTCCGTTTCAGGTGTCACTCTCTGATTACCATCTGCTACCTTTAGAGTTTTCGCCTTCTAAGACCCCAGCTTTAGTGATCCTACCACTTTTTCACTGCCCCTCACATACTTCATGTCCTCACTTTCCTCTTCCCTAGCCTAGACTCCATATACACAATCATCTGTCACTGGTTTCTTGCATTTATCCTCAGCCCTCTTCCCTCCTACTGTGGTCACAGTTAGGTGACAAAACCCCAACCTGTCCCATGCAGCTGAAAATGGGTGCAAAAAAGAATCGCCGTGATGACTTATTTCACTTTAAATTCTTGACTGCACAGCACGCCTGCCTCGTCTCCCCAATTCCTGGAACACTAAGTCACACTTCCTCCTCTCTCCCCTAACTTCTCATGCCTCGTCACGCATTGTCATTCTCCACCAGTGACCTTATTTCTAGATCACTGAGACAATAGGAACAACCAGAAGACACTTCCACAATCTCCTTTGACCCTACCCACCACCACATGCAACAGTCTCTGTGCTCGGACTTCTCTCCCGTGGTTAGGGAGGACCTGTCCACGCTCAGAGAGCGCCAACCTCCCCATGCGTGTACTTTATCCCATTCCTTGTTGCCTAGCTCAAAGACCTCAGGCCAGCAATTTCCTCCCTCTCACTATCAACACTTCTTTCCCATCAATCCTATTGCTGCCATCTTAAAAACACACAAACAAACCCCCAACCCCTCATTTATGCCACACCCACTGGCAGCTATGACCTCATTTGACTCCTAGAAAGACTTGTCTCCACTTGCTATCTCCAGTCACTCTCCTCCCAGTGTCTTTTGAGCCTACTTTATCATGCTTTCACCTGCACTATTTCACCAGCACAGCTCTCATCTGAGGTCACCTATGCCCTACACATTGTTAAATTCAGCAATCAATTCTAAAGCCTCAGTTTACCTAACCGAATAGCAGCATTTGAGAGAGCTGACCTGCCATCGCTCTTGAAACGTTTTCTCCCCTCCATTCTAAAACTATACATTCACGTGGTTTTCTTCTGTATCACTAGCTATTCTTTCTTGGTCATTTTTGTTCGTTCCTCCTCGGCTCTCTAGGCTCTCAATCAGGGATCAACAAACTTTCTTTGTCTCAGATAATAAATACTTTAAGCTCTACAGTTCATTCATATGGTTTCCGTCATAAATACTCAACTATGCCTCTGTTGTACAAAACCTGTTGTAGATAACGCATAAACGAATGGATGTAGTTTGCCGACCACACCCTAAATATTTACAAGTCCTCAGACACCCCTCTTCTCTATCTGCACTTATCTCCTAGGTGATCTCACCTAATCTCATGGCTTTAAATACCATCTATGTACAGATAACGCCGAGATTTATACCCCCAGGCCAGACATCTCCCCTTTACCCCATCTTCTCTGCACCAATGCCTATCAAACCTTTACCTGGGTGACACCTGGTCCCTGAATCGTAACAGATCCAAAAATCACTGATTTATAGCCATCCAAACCAGCTCCAGTGACAGATTTCCGCATCTCAGAAAACGGCACCGCCATGATTTTCGTGAGCCAGGCCAAAACCTTACAGTCATCCTTGAACTTACTCTCTCACATCCATATCCAGAGTCAGTAGATCTTTTTGGCTCTACATTTAAAAAATATCCAGAATCCCACTGCTTCTCACCACTTCACTGCTTCCGTACTGATCCAAGACAACACAGCTGCTCATGTGGATTCCTGCAATAGGCTTTTAGGTGCTTTGTTTTTGGTCTTGACCCTTTGCAGTCTGCTCACCTAAGTCAAATGATAACGCTCCTCTGCTCAAATCCTCCTGTGGCTTCCCCTCCATTAATACAAAAACAGTCCTCACGATGGCTCAGGGGCCTGTGTGATCTGGTCTCCTGTGACTTCTGACATCGTCTCCATCCTCCTCTTGCTCACTCCATTGGCCCAAGATGTCAGGCGTGCTTCTGCCTGAAGGCCTTTGCACCTGCGGTTCCCTCTGCCTGGAACACGTTCTCTTGCCTGCTCCCTTACTTCCGTGAAGTCTTCACTAAAATGTCACCTATCAGTGAGGCCTTACCTGACTCCCCCAGAAAAGCAGCACATTCCCCCCACCTCCTGCAGTCCTACCCCCGACCTGGCCTTATTTTCCCCATAACACTTATCACCATCTACTTACTTTTCTTTCTGTTTTAATTGTCTCTCTCTTCCAATTAGATTATAAGATCTTTTATCTGTTGTTTAATTTCAGCTGAATCCTCAAGGCCTAGATTTATGCCTGGATATAGCAGGCATTCAATAAATATTTACTGGATGAATGAATGGCTTTTGAAAATTTACCCTGTGATCTACTGGGGCTACAGAGGAGGGTAAGAATGGACAAATAATAATTATATTAAACTATAGGTCCAAGCATTTCAACTGAACCAAATTCAGAAAATGTATTAAATATATCTTTAGCATACCCACAGATATCTTCATACATCAAAATGATAAAGATGATCAGAATCCTGATCAATGTTGACAACTACACCTTAAATGAATTACAATTACATTTAAAACTTAAAGGAAGTCTTAGTCACTGATATTTTTTAAAGAATTTTTCAAAAAGAATTCTCAATATCTAAGTAATACAACTAAATTAATGTACTAAAAAAGCTATAAGAATTAATGTTCAGGCAAATGGCTTCTTATTCCCTCTACTTTAAAAGACAAGATAGTGTGCACAATTATGAACAGATGTTTTCCCCAAAGTCCTTGGTGTGATAAGAATTAAACTGGGATAAGACAGAAACCAGAGATCCTGGAAATAAGCTAGAATGATGTTAAATGTTACCTTCCATGATCTCAGCAGCAGTAGATCCTGATTAAATTTGGAACTTCTTAAATAAATTAAGCTGGTCATTTCCACCAGTAGGAGCCAAAAACGAGATCTGTTTTAGATAATGCCAAGGGTGATGCTTTGTTTATTACAGACACTATACTTTTGATTTCAGGAGGACCAAAAGAGAGGAAGGAGCTACCCTGGCTTGAGAAGTTACCACAGGTAAACTGCATGTAGCTTCCTTCTGCCTCATGACATCTAATGAGTAGGGCTTACCTATTACATCTCCTTGCTCATGAATCATCATTCCCAAATCTTTAAATATTTCATTAATATCCATAATATCAGCCTAAGAGAAAAAAAATGCATATTATTGTAATCAGAAATTCAGTCCCCAATCCACAAAAGGAGAAAATTTTAAAAAACACAAACCACTGCTCATACCTAGGTGAGCATGCATCTGGACCTAATAACATATATTTGGGGAATATCAGAAAACTATTTTACTATAGGCAATCCCAAGTAAGTAGACTCTGAATCTCAGTTCTCTAAAATAAGTTTGTGATGTTAAAAATAGCAAGTGATTCAGAGTGGAAATGAAGGACTATACAATAGAGAAGGGTTGTGGGTTACTGAATTTATGTCATGCAATCTGATTAGTTTTCTTATCATGAATAGTATTTCCTCAAAAAAGTAAAAAATATTCTTATTGTATTTCTAGTAGAAATGTATATGTCAATTTGACACTTTAAAAGAATAAAACATTAGGTGTAAATTCAAAGCCTCACATTAATAAATCTGAAAATGCAATGGAAGAGTGACGGATAAATAAGTTATAAATTTAATTTTCTTCAATATATAACTATTATTTTTCTTGATTAAAAAGTAAAGTTTAAACACTTTATTCAGGAAAGGTGGGGCAATTTACATATTCAT
This sequence comes from Monodon monoceros, assembly GCF_005190385.1. Classification (NCBI taxonomy): domain Eukaryota; kingdom Metazoa; phylum Chordata; class Mammalia; order Artiodactyla; family Monodontidae; genus Monodon; species Monodon monoceros. The sequence goes on from NW_021703771.1 coordinate 58,654,849, forward strand.
CCTGTGCCTTAGTTTCCCCATCTGTAGAAGGGCAATGATAATGACACAGTTAATTACTTCACAGAGCTTTTATGAGAACTAAGTAAGACAATTAAAGAATTCATCACATAGTGCTTGGTGCACGAAGCCCTCAATAAGTGGTAGCTATTGTTAGCTATTATTAGCCCACTTTCTAGGGAACAGGTAGGTTCCCTAAGAACTAAGGCTACTAAATCTTTTAGACCTCTTTGAAATCCTACACACACTAAAGAGAAATAAAACACTTTTAAAGCCCTTGGAAAAGTCTTATTCATGCAGGTGTGATGTGTATCATGTGCCATGGAAGCTATCTAGACTCTCTGAACAGACCTTTATCTCTAGACTGATAATTTTCTCAATGCTCAGGTGGCTTGAGATGACTTAACAGAATTAAAAAAAAAAAAAAAAAGTTGGAGTAGAGGGAAGTATATTTTCTCATCCTTGCACAAATTCTAAAGAAATTACTTTTTTTTTTTAACAGAATGACTCTAATTTATATGAAATATGCCATCAAATTGATATATTTATTTAGTTTTCTTTCTTGACCTCTCTCCCAGCATCATCTAAGAGGACAAATTCACTAAGAACAGAGCAGCAATCCAATTCTGCAATGTAAAGCTTACTTCGAGTTGCCTAATAGAAGACTCTCTCTCCTGAATAAGGCGGAGGTCATCCTCTGTAATTTCTTCATCCTGCACCTGCACCTGAGGCTGAGTTTGGCTATTAAAAAGAAAAGAATATGTAAAATAAAAAAACCGGTATGAAAACAATGAGGCTTCCTTTTTACTTAAGAAATACTTATTGAATAGAATATTTTTTCTTCAAAGTCATAGAACTGCTCACTTAAATTCTAAAAATATAACAGAAATGTTAACCAAATTTTATTCATGTTTCATTTCAATGATGTTACGTTTAGAGTTATTATTTAATTATTGGAAACTATTATATTTGGCAAGTGAGTACTTCTTCTTGGTTGATTTAAACGTCACCTATGGGAATAATCTATATCAAATAATAATTAAGTCAATAATATTTATTTGGATAATTAAAGAGTATTATTGCTATACTGGAATATTTTTATATATTTTATAATAAATAATGACTTTGAAAATTTTTCAAACTTATTGTTTTCTATTTATAAATAACTTAGGATAGTCATGATATATACTGAAAGCTTTAATTCTGCCCAGGGACTGTGATGTAAAAAACATATTTGAAGAATTATCTTTTGATCTGTATAATGCTTTATACTTCTTACCTTTCCCAGGACACAAGATTCCTTTCTTTTGAGCTCTCCTCAGGAAAACCACCCTGAATGATTTAGTAACAGAATGGACTGAGAAGATGCAAAGGAAAAACACACAACACTCACATTTTACTTCATAATAATCTAAACTGATTTATGTACACACTGGAGTGCAGGTGTAAGAAAAGAGAGAGAAAAGTTCTTGTTCTAGTATTTTAGGTCAATTACTTCAAGTAATAAAAAAAATTGTATCCTAAGCTGACAAAGAAGGAATTCATTAAATATTCTCAAGGGCCAAATAACAAATATTATTTGATTAAAACATAATGTAGTCTTGGAACCTCTATATCAAGGAACAACGAAAGAACCTGTGATAGTTTCTAGGGAGATTTAAAATTAGATTAAGTCAAGATTCCACTCTAACTTATCCTTTATTTTCTCCAGGTGTACATTCGTTTTAAATATTCATACAATATATTCACTGTTCATTTACATCATCTTCATATAATGCAGGATTAAAGTGCTCTCTACACCAGCACGAATACAAAGTAACAGCCTCAAACTCAAGTTAGGATTTGACTCTAATCTTTTCTGACAAAACGTTTCTATATTTTTACATAATCTTTTGTTCCACAACATTGACAGAATAACCACAATACATAATGATCATCCTTCTTAAAAACTGATTAGAAACACCTGAAAATAAGTATTCAAATACCGATTTCCAAGATATTCACAGGTCTTTACGACTCAAGAAACATGCCGTATAGCTCTTCACGGGGCCCTTGGAGGGTACCACGTTCTTTTTACAGTGCTGCTTTAAATACTTACCGACACTCTGGAACTGGCTCTTACTCGAGCGACAAACTCTTTCTCTCTCTCAGCAGCCTGTCTCTGCGCCTTCTGAAAGTTCGTCAGTGATGTGGTGAATTCCGCCACTAAGCGATCCTTCTGTATTTTCCTTTGACGCTAGAGGAAAGCCGGGGGGGAAAGAAACCTACCAGAATCAAGCTGTGAAGCTCTATAGAATTTGCAAAAGTTGTTTTGCCAGTAGCTGGCTCTTTATTTAATTCTGAAAATTTCACTCACTCTATTACAGGGCCTTACTGATTAACTCAATAACATTTTGAACAATTTGACAGTATGTTCAAATACTGTGCTTATTTTACCTTGAGGCAAAAGGCCCATAATGTTGGATTTCTCACCTCAAGTTCTCATCCTAAAAACTGGGCCATGATTTTATATTAAAGTATTTTTTTTAATGAAAATAAAACCTTTGACTCACCTAAGTAATAACTTCCACTAAGTAATAAGCAGGGTAATAAATACATGTGCCCCTAGGAAACCTCACATCTTGAATGAGCGTGCATGTTATATGAAGTCAGTCCTGGAAGGCCAGGAAACAATTACTCAGGAAGCATTTTCTGAGCACTTACTTAATTATGGGTCAGGGCAAGTGCATGGAAATAATTTTTGCTTTATTGAACCAAAGGATACTACCTGGGCAATTAAATACAGTTTTGAGTTCTGTGAACTAATCTCAAATTGATTTTTTCCCCCTAATTTCCTTTCTAGCACAACAGTTCAAAGATCCTACAATACATTTGATTTCTTTCACATTCAATACATCAACAGTGTGTCTTAAAGCTTCATACCTGGTCACTGGGTGTGGTGGGCAGAGATCCAAACTCTTTAATGTACTTATCTGTTTCTTTGGCAAGTTGGTTCGTATATTGCTGCTTCTGTTGCCTAAAACGAGAAAACACGCATTATAGCGATGGAACACATTTCTTTAAGCTACAACTCTGCCACTTGATTCAACCCTGATGAATAGTTTTAGAAAAATCACTTTTTTATAGACTGGCTCCAAATTTTCTCTATGAAAACAAAATTTTCAGGTTCTATTCTTTGATAAATATTGAACAAATACTATGTGGAAGGTTCTTTACTCACACATGGAGTAACCAAGCTCTGAGAAATAAATCAGCAGCCATTTAGAAAGGAAGATGACAGAAGCCAACAGGAGATTGTAAGGTGTATGATGTTTGAGATTTGGTGGCTGTGGGAGCCTTTGATGTGCATCCCACAATTGGGAGGTCAGTTGAATAAGTAAAGAAGATTTGTTGTCTTTAACTCTGCCCAGTTCCCAGGTCTCAGGGTACAGCCAGCCTCTCATATTTCTCTACCTGAATATTTATATACTATACTTAAAAAAAAAAAAAAAAAAAAGCAGAGACGAGTAATAATACGAATTTACTATTATTTAAGTTTGCTGTGGAAAAAACAATAGCACTTCTCTGTAAAAAGAACAGAACAGAGTAAAAGAGGTAAATTATATAGCTATTTATATCTAGCTTGCTAGCTAGCTTATGAAGTAAAAACTAAGATCTCTAACTAAAGAAATTAACACTAAAAAAAAGCCTGTATTAATGTGATGCTTTACAAGTCACAACATCAGTACTTCTCATATATATTATCTCTCATTTTAAACATGTATTGGTCACACTTAGGATCCTTTAAAATAATGATACTATGTAAAAATGTTTTAGTATAGATATCTGTATTTGACTGATAAGGAAGAATTATACCCTACTTTTATATATTTACCAAGTGCCCTATCTTTAATATGCCTTTTAAAAATCTTTAGAAAAAGTAATATAATTAAAATTCTAAAAGAAGACTTTAATGATGTCTACATATTCAGAATCTCCACTATTAACCTTAGCAAAATATTATTAACTATTAAGAATTATGGTTTCTATTCCACTTTACTTTATTTTAATAAATGATGGTTTATTATTTAGATTTGGGGCATGTTTAGCTCCTTGATATCTATCCACTGCAGAAAAATGCAATACAAATTAGAAACAACTGCAAATTCCTCAAATTGTACTTCATAAAAATATGAATTACTATTACCTATCTCTTAATTTCTTCTTTGCAATTTTTCCTTCTGTAGCTAATGTTTGGCATATCACTTATTACATATATATTACTTGAAATTTGTAGCTGTTAACAGTGCTGAACTAAGATTTAAGATTCAGGTTCAGAATAATGTTGGGCAAATCATCAAACCCCAAACAGACATGTTTTCCTTATAAGCAAAATGGAAATAGTTCTTTTAATCTATCTAGCTCACTCCAATTTTGTAAGGTTCAGATGAGAAAATGCGTAAAAACACTCTGTAAAATCTGTAACCCATGAAGTATTATTGCTGTTTTTCTAATAGCATGTTAATTTATTCAAATATGTACTAGATAACTTCATTACAACTTTTTTTTTTTAAACAGAGGCTAATGCTTTCTGAAATTCAAATATGTAAATATAAACTTTTAGAGGCATAGTTCATATTGGATATGCATTGAATCTAAGTGAAATAAAAATCATCATATGGATTGTTAGCTATGGGAAGTGAATCACACAAGTAGAGAAGCTCAGAGTACCGTTTTTCAAAGCCACCAAAAACAAGCTATTAAAAGGTATAAAAAAGCTAACCAAAGAAGTTCTGCTTTGATAGAGTAAGCCAGATCTTTAAAATAAAGAAAAACATCTGCCCACTCTGGACAGGAAAAAACTTACACAAAAGCTTAGTACAAATGAGGCAGCAGAAAAACCTTATTAATTTTCCATTGTTTTCTCCAATAAACATAACACTACACACTATCAAAGGAACATAACAATAGGTGGTTTTTCCCATTTCCTTTTTCTTGTTTAATTAATACTTACAGCTGCTGCCTCAATTCAGGTGAATCTTGAGGTGTTCCAAGTTGATTCAGAGTCCTCTGTATTTCTGCAGCTATTATGATAGAAAATAAATGTGTAATTGTTACAAATGTTAGGGCAATAGAAATTAATACAAACAATAGGACAGTTAGAAAAAGACAGAAAAACAAAGAGATAAATATAGGAAGTATTAGTTGAGAAACAAAAAAGAAATGGTTTATTCAAATCTAATTAGTGACAATGGACTAATTTTCAAGATTAATTAAATTAATTAAAACTCAAGATTAGAGACAATGGATTTATTTTCAAGAGTATTGTGTGGGGACCTTACCATGTGAAACGGCAATTATGAGCCAAAAATATTATCGTCTTCCCTATTCCATCAGAACATTTAGTACAATGGCACATGGACTTTCACGTAACTCTACTGGCATAAAAATTGTAAGGAAAATAATTGTTACAATTACATAATTCACTGGGATATAAAGTGAATGAATTAGAGTTAATAAATGAAGGGGGAATAACAAATTTGGAAAAATTATTTTTCAACTATGTAATAAGTGATTCAAGCAAAGATCAAAGGATGCTAAAACCATGGGGATACTCACATGAACTCAAATTATCATCACACAGATGTCACTACTTTGAGTTAACTTTATCAAAGATAAATCTGTTGCTTATAAAACAAATGATCAAATTTAGGACCACCAATGGTACAAACTAGCATTATGAGCCTCCTGACATAATGCAACAAGAAAGTCACAATATGACCTATGTATTTTTCTTGCCAAAATATTTAACCCAAATCTAATCATGAGAAAGAAATCAGACCAATTTAAATTATGGGATAATCTACAAAACAACTGGCCTGTACTTTTTAAAATGTCAATGTCAACAAAAGAAAAAAAGTATGAAAGCAGGAAAGCTTTCTAAATTAAAGAACTAAAAAACACAAAATACTAAAACACCCAGTGTATGATTTTTGACTGGATTCTGAATCAGGAAAAAAAAAAAAAAGACAAACCCACAAAAACTATAAAAAAGTTGTGGAGACAACTGGAGAAACTTGAATTTGAATCTGGAGAGAGAGAGACTAAACAAAAGTTGAAAAATGTCAGCAACTGGTGAACCCAGGTAAAGGGTATATAAAAAATTCACTGTACTATACTTTTACTCTTCTGTAGGTTTTAAATATTTTATGCTAAGTTCACCACTCAGAAGTCTATGACCACTGTAATAAAAAAAAGGGGCTCTTTACAAAATGGGAGGTCCTAGTTTTACGCATTTATATACACAAATAAAATGTCAAGTAGAAACAAGTTGAAAATCCATCTCAAAGTAAGAAACTTTCACACTTCCAAGAACTAGAGAAAAATGATTCAACCCACCCATTCTTTTCATTTAAAATAATCATTTATTTATACAGCTTAAATGCTTTTAAATAGTCACTATTTATTGATATTTATGGGATCAAAGGAATGACTGTATTCCGAAACACAGGATAACTCTTTTTCACTGAGGATGATGTAATAAATATTGGTTTCAAGTCAAAGATGAAAAATATAAATACTGGAGAGGAATCATATAGCAACTGTTAACCATTCAGCTACTTACAAAGGAATTTCTTTTTGCAGTTCTTCTCGGTAACAGATTTTTCTTTTGTGAGGTGGAGGAATTTTGTTTGCTGTTTTATAACATATGGCAGCTTCCAATTAGTTACATATTTCCTTCTTAACCTCAACAGATTTTCTTGGGCTACCTTATAGGGGTTTAAAGCTTTTATTTTCAAAAAAAGTATGTTGATAAGACAAACTGATGCAGGCATTTATCACATATCTAGAGGGCTCTTGTCTTTTAAAAAAGGTCACAATAAGTGAAAAAAAAAAATAGATTGCTCAATAAATGACACCAGGAAAACTGACTAACCACTTGGGGGTTAAAACAGAGAACTCTAGCTTACCTCATGAAGTAAAATAAATCTGTAATAAATTATTAATATAAGAAACTATTAAACTGCTACATAAAACTATAAAAATGTATTTATTACACAATCTTATTTATGATCTTGGCATGAGGTATAAAATATTATCCAAGTATGATATAAAGCTAAAAACCATGAAGGAAAATATATCAAACTGGCAAAACATACACAAAATTTTAAAATACTATATGAAAAATATGTATCTACATTACAAATATATAAAAGTAACGTGTGTGTGTGTGTGTGTGTGTGTGTGTGTACACAGGAGAAAATACCTGCAGCATATAATGAGTAAAGGGGTTAATATCCCTAATATAGAAAAGAATCCTATAAACTGGAAATATAAAAATAGCTCAATGAAAAATGGGTAAAAGGTATCATCTTAAAATTATAACAAGCAAAAAAAATATGAGAAATTAAACTTCACTGATAATCAACACATATAAGATTGGTAAAAATCAAGAAAGATAAGCAGATGATAATATAATTACAATCAAAAGCCTTGAAAAAGGTAAAGACACAGGAAGGAGCAATGTCCATCATGTAGAAAGAATCAGAAATAACTGAGAAAAGGTCAGACAAGCCAGTACAAAAATCGGCCAGGAACAGGAACTTTAAAAATTGATAATATTCACTGAAAACATGAATAGCAAAAGAAAGATGGAAAAGAATATCAATCCTGGAAAGGATAAATAACTTTAATGTATGAACGCTATATAAAACTGTTCCGCCCTTAAAAAATTTAAGTAGACATGCTTCTGATAGGCCCAGTGGGAAGGAGCCTAAATCTACCAAGTGGTTATTTCCCTAGTTTTTGTAAACAGATACACTCAGCAACCCGATTTCACCCTTTCTCCCTGAGTAAGGGCTTATATGCAAAGGAGGAGATAACCGGGAGCACCTGAGGGCGCAATACTCCAACAAAACAGAAAACCAGGAGCAACACCTACTCTTGTGTACTGCTCAGAAAGGCCTCCGAAGACCTGACAAGCTGAGCAGGGTGAAGCCTCCCCTATTCCCATATTCCCATTTAACTGGCCTGTCTGGAGGATGCAGAAGGCAAAGAGCTATGATGGCTAGCAGAAGCTTATTCAAATGGTGACTCCAACTGCAGTGCTCCTCAAAATGTGATCTATTTACTAGAACAGATCGTCACAATCTCTGGAACCTTGTATAAACCTGCTGATACTTGTATAAACCTGCTGATATGGTAAATACTTTTTGCTCTACCCTAAAAAATAGAAAACATGAGAGGGAGTTTGTTTTCAACTGGATGGGATGGCGTAGAGCCTTCACAGTCTTATCTTAAGGTTATATATATTCTTTATCTCTGTACTACAAGTTAGTTGTCAAGGTTGTTGATCCTCTCCTCCAATGGGACACTACACTAGTCCAACACACTGCTTACATGTGCTTTTAGGGTCTGAAAGGCAAGAAGCAACATGCACTCTTAGATGTCTTGGAAGGATGGAAGTATGCCAGCAGATAGAAGATAAATTCCATGAAAATACAGGACCCTGTTTCTTTGGTGAAGAATCTTGGTCCATTAATCCGTATGGATCACTGACATACTCCTGCAAAGTAAATGACAAATTGCTTTTCTTTGCAGTCTCAAATACAAATAGGGAAACAGTGCTTACTTAGTGAGACTTTTTATGTGGCTCCAACCCATTTTACTGAATGCCCCCAAACGTTGCCAGCTCTGGCTTCAGCTCCGCAAAAGAAAAGGCTATCCAGCTAGTTCAAGTGTTGGTACAAGCAGCTCTACAACTTGGTTTTAATGACCCGGTTGAGCCAATGGTAACTCAAGCGCCTGTGCAATTTCAGAGTTCTGTATAACACTAGTGGCAAGTCCCACTAGGAAGAAAAAAACCCACAGGAGTCTCTTAGAATCTTGGAGCAAAATCATGCTCTCTTTGGCAAACCAATGTTATCTTTTGAGGAACAGTTCTAGTTTTGCTACTAAGCCCTGGATAAAAAGTAAACAGTGGTATACTAGGTGACCCAGTGACCTGAGCTGCCTGCTATGTATTATTAGGTGTTATGTTATCTTGTTAGTTTATCTCTTTCTAGATTTTGTTCTATGTATGTTAACCAGCCTGCCCCTCACCCCAACTTCTACAGCACTTGTTCACTGGACTAATAAACCAGCAATGGTTTAAGAATAAAAACCACTTGTAGGCTCACCAACTGGACTTCCCCTTTCTCAGATTAACATGATTACTGGAAATGCCATGTACCAATTTGCAGCAATAGCATCAAAAGTAAATAAGTGATGTGGCGCCATCTATGGGGCTATGAGCCAGTCACCCAGTGGCAAGATGATGATACTCCTTCCTTCGTGGTGGAGGTGGAATTTTATACTCACTGAAACAGTACTGTGGATTTTGTTATGCTTCTTCTACTGCCCTCCCCCCCATGATTCTACCAGCTTCCTAATCCATATATTAGTCACAGTCATGGTATTCTACACACCAGTGCTTTTGACCAAGATATTCAATTTACAGAGAAAAAAAAATTAACAGAACTTCCAAGGACAATGGGATTCCTTGGTCTCCCAGTACTCCATTATCTGGAAGCTGCTGGACTTCTAGAATTTTTAATGGCCTTTTGAAGACCCAATTACAGTGTCATCTGAGAGACAGTATCTTGGGAAGGTGAACTGCAGCCCCATGGGATCTTTACGCTCTCAAAGAACCACCACTCCTTGGTGCTGCTTCACCCACAGCCAGAAAGAACACTCAGATTTAGGAACTAAGGGGCAAAAGTGAAGAGAAATAGTTCACATTTACACCTAATTACTCACTTGCAAATTTTCTTCCATCCCTTGAGGTGATTTACAGACAATATCCAAATAAGGAATATAATCATACCTCTATCTGGTAGAAGCAGAGGAAGAATGGACTGGAAATCACCCACTAGACCTGGCACTGGATGCAGGAAATAAACAGGCCTTGGTCCTACCCATCTGTAGAGATGGGAGAGGAGTTCAGGTTGTACGAGTGAAAGCGGTACCATGTTAGACAGGGGCTTTTTAATTTTTTCAAGCTTAAGTATGCAAAAAGGGAAATATGTTCATTATCGGAAACAAAAGGTATGAACTATAATGGACATTTATTTTTGGTCATCTGATACCCCAAATTCTTATTACATTGGCTCTTTTTGGTTTATAATACCATGACCACTGGAAAGCATCATTACAGAACCAGTCTTAGGGGAAAAAACTGGTTGTTAAACTACTCTAAGAGTCTTTGGGCTTTGCTTACCTCCATTATGAGTAATGCAGGTGATTAACAGTCAGAGTCCTAGCAACAATCACAAAAAGAAAGGCCAGACTCATAAAACAAGCTACTTGTAATCAAAAGCTAGATTTACTTAGTGCTATTTAGGTTTCATAAATATTGAAGTTCTTTACAAGTCAAATGCTTTAGCTGACAACCTTCTTCTCACTCTGAAACAATAATTTTAATAACACAGTATCTCATAAATTGAACTTTCTTAGAAACGCAACCATTATGTTTTGCCTAACAGAGTGCATTAAATTAATGACTGCTAGATGTTTTTCATGAATACAAATGTAAGACAAGGCCCCTTACACTCAGGCAGCATGTAATCTAGAAAAGGAGAAAAAAGGTACATTATATAAATGTTATAATAATGTTTCAAACGAGGACCTATAATATAGGCATTCAATTGAAGGACAATCCAAAAAGCCTTAACAGAGGTGGCATTTGTATTGTTTTTGAAGTAAGACACTAGACGCTTTGTTTTGGAGATTCAAACCTCTAATACCATACTTAGACATAACTTGAAATAATCAGATTACCGACTGGTTCCCCCAACCACAAGGGTAAACTCCTTAAAGGCAAGAACTAGGTATCCATTGTTCATTACTGTATCTCTAGAACCCACCATATTGTTCACACTCAACGAGTATTTTTTAAACTGAACAACAAAAGAGCATTAGAAAGACTGAATCCTATATAAGAAGTCATATGTATTTCTAAAACACAAGGCATATATAAGAAGAAAGCTAAGAAAGGTAGGTATGCTCCTTTATTACTCATTCATTCGACATGGTCCGGCCATCCACTATCCACCGGGCACAGTGAAGGGTTTCTGGACATCAACACTCGTTTACTTGTATATCTTTACTTTGTATAGCTCTAAACTTGAGGATCAAGTAAACGTATCATCTGATCAGGTGATAAAGGGCCTATGGAAACATAAATTTGAAATTACTGAATCAAATTTAGGAGAAATATTATATGGCATTAGTTCAATTCTATTATATACATGAAGTTGAGAACCAAACAGAATAACTGATTTGTCCAAGAAACTATGGCTATTTAAGTAGAAGAGCTGGGATTAGAATATAGATTTCTTAGTTTCTAAAACAGTATTTTTCAGTGTGCTAAAAGGGCTAAAAGTAAAAGGCTTTTAAAAAGATCATTTCATAATCCAGGTGTATGACAGTTGCCAAAGCAAACAAAGGAAAAATAAGTCTGTGCTAACTTGGAGTGACTTAATAGGAGTTGAGCTGAGATGCTTAGGTGTTGCAAGTAGTGTTCAAAGTACATTTCAAGTCCTACCAGTGGACCACAAGGATTCTTCCGCCCTACTGAAGCTGATCAGGAAATAAACACCTGTCCTTTCTTCAGGTCTTATGAACTGGCAAGATTCTAGAGACATCAATTTACATATGACCAGTATTACCCTCTTACAACAGGGTCAGCCATTTATGACCTGTCGGGCTTCCAGCCTAGTTTTATACAGCCCTCCAGCTAAGAATGGTTGTTACATTTTGAAAGGGTTAACAAAAAACAAAACAACAATGAATACACAAGAGACCATACGTGGGTAGCAAAGCCTAAAATGTTTACTATTTGGCTCTTTATAGTAAAAATTGGCCGATCCTTGTCCTAAACTAGTTAAAATTCCTAAAACTTTGCATTCACAAACTCAATTCAGTATGGTACTTGAGTGTACTAAGTACTCACTATGTTGTCTGTTTCACACAAAACTGAACAATGCTGCAAATCTTCCACTGAACATGCATGTATACTAGGTTGGATTTCTGCAGTTTTCAGAAAGAATGTTACCAGTACATCATAGGTGCTGGCTTGTATGGGTTATTATTTTCAATTGCTGCTCTTCTCACATTAATTTAGAAACAATTATGGTTACTTTTTCATTGTATTGGATGAACATTTTTGTAGAGTAACTATGTCGTTACCAATCTATTATTTTATTACTCTCCAGCTTTTGACTATCTCCTAGTTTTAGGATAGTGGTCCAGAGGATCTCTTGCCTTACTCAAGTTGACCATGTTCAAAAATGTTTAAGCAAAATTAGTTTAGAGAAAGAGAGAGAGAGATAAAAAAGAGGTTTCTAGGTAGATGACAAACAGGATGGTGATCTGGAAAAACTGATAATCATTCCTAGCTTCTTCCAGGTCATGTCTACTGGGTTTCATTTCATTACCTCGCCTGGGATACTGTGAATTTATGAAGCAGTCATATTCATTTTTATTGGCATATGTCTAATTTGAAAGAAAAAAACCCTGTGAAACATAAAAATTAAGGAACAAATTTTTTACATAACCATAAACAGTTACTTGAAGAAAAATTCACCTGATACTGATAAACTGAGATAGGATTAAATCAAGATGCACCTCTACAACAATAGAATGAACAAATTATTTTTGCATTATCTACAATCTGCAACTATTTGCACCATTACTTCTAGAGAGGTGACTTTACAGTATATATTACATTTTTCATGACGTAAAGATAACACTAGTTCCTACACATCTAGAAAAGGTGCATTATTATTTCCACAAAACCCAAACCATCCCCTTTCTGGCTCTTCATTATTTTCAGTACCAAACACCCATTCTGTTCCACGTGAGTCTGCTGCCATCTAGTGGATGATCTAAGGAAAAAAACGCTTCATAGCAAAGGGTATTTTTTTCTGCTGTACAACTGTAGGCAACAGTTGGCATCAGGGGCTGTGTAATGTCACCACCTGTCAGAGTGCCCTGGGGACCAGGGAGGATTATGTCTGACCACTGAGAGTGGCTGGGCTTCCTGGGCCAGCCCTAACAGGCATGTGCGCCTTCAAAGAAATGTCTCCAAACAACGGAGAACAGAATACAACTACTTGCTCTTTTAGAACAAAATATCTGTTGCTCAACCCAAAATAATTCACAGTTGAAACTGTCAATCGTAGAAAAAAAATAATGGTTATTAAAACCCTTGGACAAGTGGTTTTGAGATTCTGACTTGGTCTCACCCACATCACACTGAGGAAGAAGAAGTAGAGTGTAACACTGACCAGCAAGCAGCCTAGGAGCCAGACAGTCTGATTTGGAAATCTGACCTCACTTCTTGCTGGCTGCTGACCTTGGGCAATTGACCTCATCTTTCCAAGCTATAACTGCCTCACCAGTCAAGCAGGGGGAGAATCACCTCTTCCTCAGTTATGATGAACTTCAACTGAGGACAATGTACGTAAGCACCTTGTACTGGAAACAGAAACAGTTCAATAAATGAGAGCAAACAGTATGAAATGGCTTAATGTTTTTCTCCTGAAAGTCAGAAATGAACAGTAAGAATATTCTTATTAATATATATTAATGTGAACCATGCTGTAGGAGGGTGTTGAAACTTAATAAACTCTGATATAGTTATGAGAATTGTAGAGATAATGATAAATATCAACTGACACAAGACAGTTATAACCCCTAATTAGGAGCGAACTCAGCTACCACCTGACAGTGACATGTATACACACAAGTAAGAAACTGAACTAGGAAAAAAAACCCAACTAAATATTAATAAAAACAAATTCTGTTTTAGACAACTCTTTCCTCACCTACCAAACACTCTATCTATTTTAAAGGGTGGGTTGAAATATTACAGACGATGATATATATAAAAACATTTTCAAAATGGCATAGATTTCTGTAAGAACACGAGATGCTATTACTGGTAAGTTTACTATAATCAGAGTTAGGATCATTAGGTTGGGCTCATTACACAGTACAAGGTGCATAGGGTAATGTATCATGAGAAAATATATCAGCTAGTTGAAAATAAGTTTCAACACAAAAAGGTTCTGAGATAAATAATCAAGTGAACTAGGTCCCAGAAAAGTATATTATAATTCTAAAAAGCACATGTTAAGTAGAAAAACTCCTTAGAGAATCTGAAACAAAGCTACGAAAATAATTATGGGCTTTTTTCCAATAGGCTCTCTATCTCATGCTCTGTCTTGTGACCTGAATAGGGAGCTTATCTTCTCTGTGGGTAAAAGAACTGATGTGAACGGTGGGGAGGACACTGAAGGATCTTCTAAAGGATGAGTCTTGAGCTGAGCTCAGGTGAAGCCTGCGCCTCGGGGCCAAGCCTGCTGGTTTACTGTGCCCTCCTTCCTGGCACTCCAACACTTGCAGGCAAGTCCTGCTTCCACGAAGCAATCTCCCATTTAGAACACATTTAATTTTAAATTTCTCATTGGTTTTCTTTCCAAATACTTAGAGGGAGAAAGGCACACAGGCTAACAAGGTAGAAATTTAGGGCATTTTAAAGCTACTGTAGACTAATAAAGAGTTAAATCTAAAGTCATGATTCTTAAAAATGAACAAAGTGCAAAAACAAGCCATTTGAAAACTGTATGTAAACAGTACTTCGGATTTCTAAGATGGCCAGAACACTGCAAGCTCTGTCTTAGCAAAGATGTTCAGTCCTAACATCTTATCATGTGGCCCTGCTCAGCTGACCTGCTCAGAGAGTGTCGAGAATCGGGAGTAACAGAGGTCAAGAGGAGGACGTGGCCCCTTGAGTAGGTGATCTGTGTACTCAGCTAACACAGGGGGATTTGCCAGCGGGGCTGCCTTGCGGTTCTCCAGCCTTCCTGAGCCCTCCTTGGCCCTCCTCACCTCCTGGATGAGTTTCCTTCCTGTCATCCACCGGATGGCCCGACAGTCTGCTCCAAAAGCAGCCTGAGTATTAGCCATGTGAGGAAGTTCACCTCCAGCTCATATGGCAGTGATTCCTCAACTGTTTATCTCAGTCCGAATTTCTAATCAGCTTTTTTTGTTGTTGTTGTTTTTTGTTTTGCGGTATGCGGGCCCCTCACCGTTGTGGCCTCTCCCGTTGTGGAGCACAGGCTCCGGACGCGTAGGCTTAGCGGCCATGGCTCACGGGCCCAGCCGCTCCGCGGCATGTGGGATCTTCCTGGACCAGGGCACGAACCCGTGTCCCCCGCATCGGCAGGCGGACTCTCAACCATTGCGCCACCAGGGAAGCCCTCTAATCAGTTTTATTTGCAAGGCCCTGTTGCTCACATGTTTTTGCTAAAACACTGCAAATGGATTTCTGCTTCCTATAGGAACATGGTACAGGTTTTTTCCTGAATCTTCCCTCTTCTTCCCTCCTCAAGCCATATAGAACAGAGAGGCGGGAAAAAAGAAAACCCATGTAAGCTACATTTTCAGAGAAATTAAGACCACAAAAGAATTGTCAAAAATATGTACATGTGGCCAGAAGAAACAGAAAAGAGCAGATCGTGAGTGGGAAGCCATGGGGATGGGATAGGAAACAGGGGTGTTGCAGAGGAGAATAGGGGAGGCAGAGCGCCAAAATGTCACCAGCAAGTGTGTGCCACCAGGAGATGATGGTGATTCCCAAGGGGGACCGGGGCAGGGCTGACAGGAAGCAGACACTGCTGAGCGAGGTGGAGAGCAGAGGCTTGGACCATGCTCGGGGCCCCAGGCTGCTCATCTCTGAAAGTGTCACCTTTCCCTAAGAGGAAGGGGATGCCTTATGCACTGGGGAACCAATGGAGTGACAGGGGGACGTCTGGACTGGAAGGGGAACTGTCCTACATCAGGCTAGGTTCTGAGAGGCAGAGAGGGAAAGAAACAGTGCCTCAGGGCAGTGCAGAGAGGAAGGAGCCCGAGAGCACAGCCTGGGCACCCTCTCCCTTCACAGCTGTCTCCTGCCAGGAAAAGCAAGCTCACTCCACTGAACAACAACCAAGAGAACAGAAAGAGCAGCCACGCAAAAGATTATATAAAACTGTGGAAAAGAAAAGCAAAACTCGCTACAAAGAAAATGCAGCAGGAAAAAATGTTGCCACGGAAGTGGATAAGGTGAAAACTATAACCCAAAATAGCACCCTTTTTTTTGTTTTAACTCAGTGAGGCAATTGCAATTTTAAAGGAAAATCACAAAACAGCTCATAGACAAGATGGCCAGATAATAGGCAGCAGTGAAGCAGAAACTAGAGGAACTCAGGGAAGAAAAGAGAAAGACAAATTCAGAAATGAAAGGAAAGGTTAGACGCACAGAAAGCATGAGCCCCGTTAACAGTTGTTGCCATTTTGGGTTGCTCAGGCCACAGCCCTTGAATTGCTGATGGCTTTAGCTCCTAGCTCACTGTCACTGTCACATCCTCTCTCAACTCCTAGTGATTTCAATACCCATGCTGATAATCCTGCCAGCATCCTGGCCTCATTTCTTTGCACGCTTTTCTCCAAATGATCTTGTCCTCCACCCTCCCGTAATCACACACTCCAAGATCTTACAAAATGCCTTCTCATTACCAGCAACCATAACTCCTCCATGACCTTAGTTTCATATACACCACTGACAAATCACCACCTCCTGTATGTCTGGCTCTCTCCCACTGGCACCCTGACCCAATGAGCCTCTGACCCACCCAGGACCTAGCATCCTTTGGTCCTGCCACTTTGCCACTTTCCCTCGCATGACCTCCCCTTCCCGCCATGTCTTCGCTTGCCTCCTGACCCAATTTAAACGCCACAGTCAGCTTAAATGTCATCGTCTTCACTCTCTTGCTTATATCCCCTCAAGCCGCTCTCTCCACTTACCTTAACCACTTGACAAATCCAAAACTCTAGTTAAGACCAACACTGTGCTTCCTCTATTATGTGACTGTGCCATACGTCATTTAACCAAACCTCTGTTAACGGAGAATTTATCCTAAGCTTATAGGTTTAAAAGTTGGGGAACTTAACCATTTATGCTGTCTCTACAAATGAATCCTTCTGAGTTCTATTACACAGAGAGAAAATAAAGTGTAATGCTGACTAGATGAGAACATTCTCCTATCTATGTATCGACTTTCCATTTATTTACATGCTCAAAAGGCTGGTTCTACCCAGAGTTGAAGCCTGAGTTCTTACGATAGCCTGTAAGGCACCCCCCAGCACCACCCCCAGCCCCTACTCTCCCCTCTCTGTGCTCTGCACACACTGACCCCTCCTCCACTCCTCCAACACCCAGGCAGGCTCCCACCTCAGGGCCCCTGTACCTGCTATCCCCCCATCTAGAACATTCTTTCCCCAGATACTGAAGGGTGCATTCCCTTACTTCCTTTAAATACATGTACAACTATCATCTCCTCAGTAAGGCCTATCCTGGCCCCCTGTGTATCCCATTTAGAAATGCAGTCCCCTCTCCAGGATACCAGATCCCCACTGTTACGTCGGGGTGCTTCTCATAACACTTAACACCTCCTTCCAATACACTATTTACTTATTTATTTTGTCTGTCTTCTCTCACTAAAGGTTAGCTCCATAAAGGTAGGTATTTTGCTTGTTTTATTCACTGAAGTATCTCTGGCATCCAGATGGTGCCTAGCACCTCACAGATGCTGAATACTCATGGTATGAATGAATGCACATAAATGCACAATGACCTGGTACAATATAAAACATGATCCAAATGCACAGTGTTATGTGAATCAGACTGTCCTGGGTTCAAGTGCCAGCCTCTCCATAATAGTTATATGAACTTGAGCAAGTGACTTAACCACTTCAAACCTAAAATTTCTCATCTGACAGAGTTGGCCAGAAGATCAAATAACAATGTACAAAAAACAGATTCAAAATACCAAATATGAGGCACAGAGTAAACAGTTAGCAAAGAGAGCTAAAAGATACTAACCTACATACATATCTTCCAGAATGAGATTTTTTGTTTTCAGAATGAGATTTCTGAGTAAAGCAGGGTGTACTGGCAATACTCTACAACTAAAGTCACTGGATGCATTTGGGCCACGCTGCCCAGCTCTCCTCCCCCACCTCAGCAGAAAGGCAGTGCTCTGAGCACTGCCAAGTAAACAGGCCTTAGCTGGATTTTTAGCTAAAGGCTTCCACATTCCCCAGTAGAAAAATAATAATCCACAGGCTACGAGGGGATCTTGGTGATGTCTGCAGGCATTCTCTTGGGACGTTAAATGGGATGAAGAACAAACTATTCCAGAGAAGTTGGTGGCCATACTCAATATGAGTAATATGCTACTGCAACAATGGTTTCTTCAAATAATGATCATGATAATGACACTATAACAAGAAAGATGACTCGAAAAGGAAATGTCCCAAGACTTACAGAACACCATTTTGTATGACCGTTGGTTTCTTCCAAATCAATTAATATGCAAACCAATTAATAACTGCTTTAAGAAAACACCCAGACTGGAGTAAGTATAAACGGCAATATACTCTTTAATGAGAAATATTGCTTATTAATTGGTGAAAAACAACAAAAAAGTGTCAAAGAGATGAGGACAAGAATTGTCAAAACCATTCCAGGAAACCAAAACTAAACAGCCCAGCCTGAGTTTTGTTGTCCCGCTCTCACACCAGCACTGAGACAACTAAACTGTACGCACAGGGCGCATCACAGGGCAGCTGAGCAGCAGTTACACAACTGACCACGAACTTTATTTAATAAGAGAAGCCAAAAAAAAAAAAAAAAAAAAAAAAATAAGAGAAGCCACTCTGTAATACAATTACTGAGCATACTGAATGTATTTATAGTGGAAAAAGCTAATAATAGTTAAATTAATTTTTAAATAAGAGTCTGGAAACATACATATGAAAATTTTTATGGTATAATCAGCACATTTTATTTATACAGAACTCAGAGGAAGGATTCATTTGGGAGGCAGCATAAACAGTAAGCTCCTCAAATTTTTTTTTTTTTTTTGCGGTACGCGGGCCTCCCACTGTTGTGGCCTCTCCCGTTGCGGAGCACAGGCTCCGGATGCGCAGGCTCAGTGGCCATGGCTCACGGGCTCAGCCGCTCCGCGGCATGTGGGATCTTCCCGGACCGGGGCACGAACCCATGTCCCCTGCATCGGCAGGAGGACTCTCAACCACTGTGCCACCAGGGAAGCCCGCTCCACAACTTTTAAACATATAATTTTAGGATAAAATGTCCATTAACAGAGGTTTGACTTCTGAGCAGTTTCTCAGAGCTATCTGAAATGCTGTCTCCTGGGCTACAGTCCTCATTTTGCCCCAAATAAAACTTAACTCACAACTAAAAAACAAACCAAAAAAAAAAAACGAACAAAAACAAAAAAAACACAGATGTTTGAGATGTATGGCAAATTCATATAATAACAAATTATGCAAGCAACATAGAAGAGAGAAAAAACAAGCAGCAAAAAAAAAAAAAGGTATAGTATTATCCTATTTTCATTAAAAAAGAAAGAAGGTAATTATGTATAAATATTTCTGGAATCATTTAGATTTGCTACTAAAGAAAAGAGTATGCAAGTTGACTTTAATGCTGTTTTCTTCAGGTTGCCATTGAGGAAAAGCACTCTGACAGGTAAGTGATTTTGGCAGATAAGTGCTGAAAGAACAACTGATGCCACACTGTCAGTCCTGACTTATCTTTATGATCATTATCAGTAGTCGCTTCAAATAGAAGCAAATCTTATAATTAATGCATGTTGAATAAAGGCATTTCTATACTATTATGCATTAACTATTCTTCTTAATGTGCTATTTGGTAAATGAAAACATCTTTCGGAATCTTGAGTTTTTCATAAAAGTCAAAAGAAGTTAAACTAAATATCTCTTCTTCCATTCTGTACCAGGTGATCAATAATATCTTCCTAAGCACAGGAGTGCACATTACTTTTGAAATACAATTAGTTACAACAAACTGTAGAATCTCGGGATTCAAAAGCAAACTTCACCATTATCTGGGTTTCCCATAACTTTAAATCCCAGTGCATCATGCCAAGGAATGCAGGGCTGTATTTAGTTTGTGAGGCCTGCCATAACAAAATACCACAGACTAGTAGCTTAAACAACAGAATTCTATTTTCTCACAGTTCTGGGCGGAAGCTGGAAGTCTAAGGTCAAGGTGCCAGTGGGGCTGGCTTCTCCTGAGGCTTCTCCTTGGCTTACAGATGGCCTCCTTCCCACTGTGTCCTCATGTGGCCTTTTCTCTGTGCCTGGGCGTCCCTGGTGTCTCTCCTCTTCTTGTAAGGACACCAGTCATACTGGATTAGGGCCCCACTCTTATGACCTCACTTAACCTTAATTTCCTCTATAAAGGCCCTATCTCCAAATTCAGTCACACTGGGGGTTGGGACTTCAACAATACAAATTTGGGGGGGGACGAAATTCAGTCCATAACAAGGACCCTGACAGTGCTTATGTGAGAGGAATGTTAAAAAACAGTACTAATGAGTAAAAAGATACCTGTTAAGTATGTTTGACCTAAGCTCAAACACCTGTATGAATGAGTAACTTGTACCAGTCCACAGCATCCTTGGAAAGCCCTGCTGGAAGGATCACTCATATTTGCTGCAACTTCTTTCTACTCATCTCTTAACTGCCCTCCTTAATATCATACAGAAGGAAGGGTGACCCTCTTCCACCTGACACCCCTTCAATTATTTGAAGCAGCAATCCTAGCCCCCCTAGAAGTGTTCCTAGTACTTCCAAATGCTGCGTGTATCAATGTATCATAGTGTGATTTCTGTACCCTTCTCATTCCCCTCTCTCTTTCCATTATTCACATTCAACAACTGCTTCTTTTTCAGAACTGGGCTCACAGAAAGGTAGAAA
The DNA here is from genome assembly GCF_005190385.1 of Monodon monoceros. Taxonomy (NCBI): domain Eukaryota; kingdom Metazoa; phylum Chordata; class Mammalia; order Artiodactyla; family Monodontidae; genus Monodon; species Monodon monoceros. The sequence goes on from NW_021703771.1 coordinate 58,675,720, forward strand.
GGTAACGTGCCTTTCCTTTAAGATTTTTCTTCTTTTTTTTTCCCCATGTCATCCTTCTGCAGGGGCTATGCTAATCGTCTGTGTATTGTTCCATTTTTAGTATATGTGCTGCTGAAGCGAGCACTAAGATTTCTTTATATAACTTGTTTCTTCCTCATTCAGGTGATTTTACATTGCAGTCAGGATTTCTGAGAGCTTCCCATCTTCTCAAACCATGTTCCTTCCCTCCAGTGTCACACCTTGGAATCACAACATTCTCTTTTTTGAAATTTTCTATTCTATCCTTTCTGTTCTATCCTTCATCATCCAGTAAATCCTTACTAGCACCTGTATGCAAAACTCTTGAGGGATATAATTCTGCATAAAGGTACGATCCCCAGCCACAGAAGAGATTACAGACCTTGGTAGTTAAGGAAAAAAAATGCTGGCACTTAAAAAAAATTATAAAGATGAAATACAAAAGAATTCACAAGCCAGCATCTCATTACCAAATGAGTGAGGGGAGATTGCTGCCATAAGGTCAAAGGAAAGAAAAGAAATAAACTTATAATGGTTACTACATGCGAGGCACACTTATCCCTACTTGCTGAAAATAGATAAATGTAGTTTAGATACATTGGGTAACCTACTTGAGGTCATTCACTCCAATTTTATTAAGGGCTGACTCATGGCCAGGCACTGTTCTTACAATACAAACAGAGCTGTGAACAAGGTATATTAAGCCCTTTCTCTTCAGGAGCCGCCATTCTAGTAGGGAATGCAGAAAATAAGTAGGCAAATGTGGTAGTTTAATTTACTGATCAAAGGCATTACAAAAACAAACTGGTTGGGCTTCCCTGGTGGCGCAGTGGTTGAGAGTCCACCTGCCGATGCAGTGGACACGAGTTCGTGCCCCGGTCCAGGAAGATCCCACGTGCTGCGGAGCGGCTGGGCCCGTGAGCCATGGCCGCTGAGCCTGAGCGTCCGGAGGCTGTGCTCCGCAACAGGAGAGGCCACAACACTGAGAGGCCCGCGTACCGCAAAAAACAAACAAACAAAAAACTGGTTAATGAGAAAAAGAATGAGTGGAGGAACAAAAATGATAGGTCAGGGAAAACATCTCTAAGGATGTGACCTCTGGGCTAAGACCTAAAAGCCAAGGAGGAGCCAACTGTGTGAAGATTCGGGAAGATGTCTGAAGCAGAGGAAAAGTAAGCGCAAAGGCCCTGAGGAAAGAAGGAGCTCAACTGTTCAAGCAGCAGAAAGGCAGCCAACGTGGCTGAAATCTGAAATCTTGCAGCTGCAAAGGGGAGAGTGGTAGGAGTTGGCAAAGGGGGGCAGGATCAGATATGGAGGGTGTTGTGAGGTATGGTGGGGATTTACATCAGATTGTGAGTGCCACGGGAATCACTGCAGAGTTTCCAGCTGTGAGATGGCATGGTCTGGAAGCAGGGAGAACATTTTGGAGGCTACAGTCATGCCGAGAAGAAAGAGCAGCAGCTGGGACCTGGGTGGTGACAGCAGAGATGAAGAGAAATGGACAAATTTTGCAGGGAGAACCAATAGGATGTACACTTAGGTTGCAAATGGGGAGCAAAGACACACAGTACTAGGGATTGGGGTTGTAACCAACGGTAAGAAAATTCATGTTCAGGACAGAGGCATGTAGATGGTTCACATATAGGAGCAGTGAGGGACAGAGCTCCCTGGAGCATATTTTAAAGTTTTAGTTCATAAAACAAACAGAAAATGTTCACTCACATTCAGTCATAAACAGCACTCGTGTTCAGTCATGTAGGAAAAATCACCAGAGAGAAGAAAGGATGGTTGTTCTCTGTTCAAATTCCCTTGGATATGACATTAATTTCCACTCCTAGCTCTGTTCTATGTCAACACCTTAGACATGAAGAGAATCACAACAATGAAATGAAAGCTATTGAAGCTTTTCTCCTCAAGGGGAAAAAATTCAAACAGGTATTTTCAGACGTGTGACGTCAGAAGTAGATATAACAAAGGGCGTTTTAGGGGAGGGAGGAGAGGAGGGAAAGAGAGAGAGAAGAACACGTTTTCAACTCCTTTCCCTCTGTAAACTGCCTTCCTGTCCACCAGACCACCCCAGGAAACAAAAGGTAACACCTCCAATTCCTGGGTAAATACACAGTTCTAGTCAATTCATTAACTTCTCAGGACTGGAGTTCTTTTTTTAAAGAAATTTGCCCTGGCAACCAAAAAGGAGAACTCAATGATACTAGCTTCCCTTTTCTGCAGTCATGTGTTAAGGTGCAAAACTAGTGTCCCTTTCACCAGACTGTAGTTAAAAGAACTGCATTCATTCTCAAAAGTATAACAACAAAAGGGCTCAAGCTTTTGTAGAGATTTTATTTTTCTTCTCAAAGTCCTAAGGACCTTACAGGGACAAGAGCCAAGCACTGATCCTGCCTAATAAACAATAAAAGGACACACACAGAATGAGAAGCTAATTGCAACACAGAGAAACCAATAATATTTACTTCACATCTAAAGAAGTCTGTGTTGGACCAACAACTTTAATCTATAGGAGATAAACGATAAAAAATAAAACAATTAAGATTCAACACAGACCTTTTTCAGTCACCTTCTCTTAACCTTTATAACATGGGCTTAAGTTCACACATTTTATGCCCCCCTAAAAAGTTCTGACTTCTCAAATCTTCCGGAACACACACATAAGCACATATGACATATCATGCATATTTCTGCTAAAAAGCAGAAAACTTCTGCACTTACACATTCCGCTGAGTATATTATAAAGTTACCAATGAATCTACTGGGTTCATTTTCCAAAGGCTAGCTTTTAGCCACTCTCTATCTTCCTTTTTTATTCTTTTTTTAAAATACATTTTATTTATTTATTTATTTTGGCTGCATTGGGTCTTCGCTGCTGCACACGGGCTTTCTCTAGTTGCTGCGAGCAGAAGCTACTCTTCGTTGCAGTGCACGGGCTTCTCATTGCGGTGACTTCTCTTGCTGTGGAGCACAGGCTCTAGGCACACGGGCTTCAGTAGTTATGGCATGCGGGGTCAGTAGATGTGGCTCGTGGGCTCTAGAGCACAGGCTCAGTAGTTGTGGTGCACGGGCTTAGCTGCTCCGCGGCACGTGGGATCTTCCCAGATCAGGGCTCGAACCCGTGTCCCCTGCATTGGCAGGCAGATTCTTAACCACTGCACCACCAAGGAATCCCTCTTTTACATTATTCTTTAAACCAATACTCAAATGCCAGAGTTCTCATTAGCACTGGTAAGATTTACTATAATACATACGTATGGGAAAATTTTATCTCAACGACTGTGTTTCATGGTCAGCTGTGGTTATTTCTATCTATCAATTTCCTGCAATTCATAACTTAGTTACTTCTGACATGATTCACTCCAGAATCCCTTGTGACCGCAACTCTCCCACCTCCTAATACTTAGATATGTAACTCTTAGTGGAACTCCACTTGTGGCTAACTTGTGAATAACTGTTTCCATTACGGGAGTTTAAAAGCATGCATGATGGGTCCAGATATGGCAACTGGTTTCTTAATAACAAAGAGAATAATCCTGCATATGTCAGAAGAGCTTTCAGGATTTTTTACAACTTTAACTTGGTTAAAATTATAGCCTGTTAAAGTTGGTATAGACCATAATCCGGCCCACAGAAAAAATATATAAGAAAATCATGTCTTGGAAGGTAAAACAACTTACTCAGGCCACACTGCTGTTGGATGTGATTTCGGGAAACGAGCAAGCACGCACATACAGCTTGCCTAATTAGAAACTTTTCCTATTGTCCCATTGATTTTCTTAGCTCAGCTACATTCTGGAAGTCTGATTCTAATCAGGGAATTGCAATATACATCACAGTGGGACACACTGAAATTTAAGACTATAAATGCCAAATGTTGGCAAGGGTTTGGAGCAACACAAACTCTGATACCGTGGCTGGTGGGAGTACAATCTGGAACCACTACTTTAGGTAACTGTTTACCTGTATCTACTACAACTGAACATACACATATCCTATGACCCAGCAACCCAATTCCTAGACACACATATGAAATAAAAGAACATACAAAAATGTTCAGCATTGTCCATAAAAGCAAAAAACAAAACCAAACAAAGCAAAAATACAGAAACACTCCAAATGTCCACCAACTGCAGAAAGAATAACTAGATGTGGTATACTCGAATACAGTAATGAAAACAAATGACTGACAGCCACCTGCAACAACACAGATGAACTGCACAAACCTAATGGGAGAAAGAACTTCAATATAAAACTTATTTCTTGATTCCATTAGATAAAGTTAAAAACTAGGAACATTAATCAATGACATTAGAAGTCGGGACACTGGTTACATCTGGAGAGTATGGAGGGGGCTCTAAGCATGAGAAGGGCTTCAGGGGGCTGGTAATATTCTATTTCCTGACGTGTGGTGTTGTAACATAACTCACTGAGCTATATACTAATAATTGGTATACAACTCAATATATATAATATGCTTCTATTTTTTTTAAAGTTAAAAAAAAACCCAATGTTTAATTATGTGATGGATTTCAATATATTTATCTGCTTCTTTCAAAAACACGAGTTCTTTCTGTGTGTTCCGTGTGTCCCAAATCCATTTTTCTGTATTGTGTGTGTCTGTTCCAGGATGAAGGGCCCCTGTGAAATACCCTACCCTGGTTCACCTCATATAATAGGCTCAGCATTTTCAACCCACAGAGGCTTGCTTATCCTTGTCCTATATGCCACAGGTAGGAGCCTGTCTCAAAAAAAAATACAGACAGATATTAAAGGGTAAATGAAGGGGATATGGGGATATATGTATGCATAAAGTTGATTCACTTTGTTATACAGCAGAAACCAACACAACGTTCTAAAGCAATTATACTCCAGTAAAGATGTTAAAAAAAAGGTAAATGAGTGTATATCTCCTTTCCACATACTGCTAATGAAAATGGTACTTTAAAAAAAAAACCTTGAGAACTAAATCTGAAGTTTGAGAACTAAATCTAAGCATGTCTTTGATGCACTATGATCTTCTAGACCTTGGATAACAATCAGTTTTATTTAGATGTCGACTCCAGTCTATTGGGAATGGTTGCCTGGAGCACTGGGTTGAGAAAGATTTAATGCTGTGTTAGGGCCAGTGACAGAGAATACTGTCAATGCCAGGGCAAAGGATGGAGCACAGACACCTTGCCGACTCAGAGTCAACAGAACACTTTCTCCCCTAAGATAAAAATAGTTTCTTAACCGTTTTAAATGCTCCACAGAGAAATCTCTAATAAAGTTCTAATTTATAACATCTGTTTATTACTTATACTTAGAAAGTGATATTATTTAATACAATTTTACTTCTAATATATTTTACATTTATGTATTTATAGTATTTAAATATTTTGTTTAATATAAATTACATTAATGTAATGTGGTTTAAATACTTCACAAGTAAAGCAAATCAATAAGACTATAGGTTATTTTTTTAACAAAAAGTAGTTTAACAGGAAAACAAAACCACTTAAGTTTAAAAACATTTTGTTTCATCTATCCTACTCTTTGCAAAACAGAACTGCCAGAATACTATTTTAAAAACTCACAAAATTCCAGTCTTACTAAATGTTATTCTTGGGTTCCTCCAAGAATCAAAAATCTTTTGATTGCTATTTTTGGTATAAATTAAACCATACAACTCAATATATTTTTGGTATAAATTAAACCATACAACTCAATATCTTACAAGATTTTGTTGATCTTAATCAAAGCTAAAATGAAAATAAACTTTTCCCACTGCAGTACTCAGGAAGACTTTAGCTTTAGTTGAACAGATGCACATATTCTAAGTCCAAGGGGATTACCTTACTTACAGCACCTTCTCTTTAGATTTCTTTTGTAAAATTAGATAATTTGTACTGACACAAATTCAAAAGATGCAAATGCAGTGTGAAAAGAAGCACCTAATGTGGTGCAAAGTACCATCTTATTCAATCACATCCAGTATTATTAGCATTACCAGATGTAGAAAAAAGTGAACTGAAATTTCACACTTCTCCCTTTCACTTCCATGTGATTTCTGCATAGCCCTTATCAGTAATGCACACTGGATGGTAGGTTAGATTTTTAGCAATAACTTGCTCTACCGAAATCTAAACTTCCCATCATTTAAACATTGAATCTTAGAATTAAAAATATACACCGTGATGACTGGTTTCACTAAATTCATGAACCCAAACCTCAAATGAGTAATCAAACTGCCACACAACACTTCTCTACTTCTCTGCTTCCCTGGTACATCCATTCTCTCAACTGTCAAAACTACAAGTAATGCACCTTCTCTTCTTTCCATAAACTTCTAACAACTTTCCCTCCCATTCTCTATCTGATGCCTTTGCCTATTTTATTTAGAAACACTCAGACAGACACTTTCCATCTTTATCCATCACACTCTGCACCAAATCTGTACAGTAGATAAAAGGCAAATCACTCATTAGTGGTCTATTCCCCATCGCTTCTCACCTTCAAAGACAATTCTTTTGCAAGTATACTCTCACTAGAGTCTCTCTTTTGTAGTGGAAAAAATGTACCTTTTCTTTGACCCTCTTCCTATTCCCATGGTAGAATCTACTAGTTGCCTCCTAAATACTGATTTCTCCTTTCTCTCTCAAGTGGAGCAGTCCCCATTTTTAGTGAGCACATTGCAATACAGCTAAAAGATGCTTTCAGCTTTCCTAGTAGTGGATGTAGCCGTGTGACTGTCTAAATTCTGGTCAAGGGGCTTCCCTGGTGGCGCAGTGGTTGAAAGTCCACCTGCCGATGCAGGGGACACGGGTTCGTGCCCCGGTCCGGGAAGATCCTATACGCCGCGGAGCGGCTGGGCCCGTGAGCCATGGCCACTGAGCCTGCGCGTCTGGAGCCTGTGCTCCGCAACGGAAGAGGCCACAACAGTGAGAAGCCCGCGTATCGCAAAAAAAAAAACAAAAATAAAAAGAAATAAATTCTGGTCAATAATATATTCAGAGGTGAGTAGGATGCTAGGAAGTCTCTTTAAATGGAAGAGGTCAGTCCTTCTGCCTCCTCTCCATCTACACTTGGAACGTGGATAGGAAACCACCTTTTTTTTTTCTTTTTTTGAATTATCAAAATTTGTGAATCATCTTTTTTCTTTTAATTAAAAAAAAATATATTTTTACCTTTTGACCCCCCCCCACTTCACCCATTTCTCCCACCCCCTACCCCTGACAACCACCAATCTGTTCTCCATACCTATGAACTTAGTTTTTCTGGTTTGGGGTTTTTTTTTAGATTCCACGTATAAGAAAGATTATATGTTATTTGCCTTTCTCTGACTTATTTCACGTAACACAATGCCCTTGAGGTCTAATCATGTTATCGCAAATGGCAAGATTTCATTCTTTTTCTTTTAATGGCTGAATAACATTCCATTGTGCATATCTATCTATCTATCCATCCATCCATCCATCCACCCACCCACCCACCACATCTTCTTTATCCATTCGTCTATCCATGAACTCTTAGGTAGCTTCCATATCTTGGCTATTGTAAATAATGCTGTAATGAACATGGGAGTGCAGATACATTTTCAATCTAGTATTTTTGTTTTTCTTGGATAAAAACCCAGGAAGAGTACTACTGGATTGTATGGTAATTCTACTTTTAATTTTTTGAGGAATCTCCAACACTGTTTTCCATAGTGGCTGAACCAATTTACATTCCCAACGACAGTGCACAAGGGTTCCCTTTTCTCCACATCCTCACCGAACCTGTTATTTCTTATCTTTTTGGTTTCCTTTGTTGTGCAGAAACTTTTTAGTTTGATGTAGTCCTACTTGTTTATTTTTGCTTTTGTTGCCTTCACTTTTGTTATCAGATTCAAAAAATCATTGCCAAGATCTATGTCAAGGAGCTTACCACCTATGTTTTCTTCTAGGAGTTGTATGGCTTCAGGTCTTATGTTCAAGTCTAATCCATTTTGAGTTAATTTTGTGTATAGTGTAAGAGAGTGGTCCCGTTTCATTCTTTTCCATGTGGCTGTCCAGTTTTCCCAACGTGATTTATTGAAGAGACTATCCTTTTTCTATTGTATATTCTTGGCTTTGCTGTAAATTAACTGATGATATATACATGGGTTTAGTTCGGGGCTCTCTATTCTGTTTCATTGATCTATGTGTCTGTCTTTAATGCCAATACCATACTGTTTTAATTGCTATAGCTTTGTAATAGAGTTTAAAATCAGAGAGGGTGATGACTCCAGCTTTGTTCTTTTTCTTCAAGATTGCTTTGGCTATTCAGGGTCTTTTGCAGTTCCATACAAATTTTAAGACTGTTTATTCTGTGAAAAATACCATTGTAATTTTGATAGGGATTGCACTGAATTTATAAATTGCTGTGGGTAGTATGGACATAATATTAATTCTTCTGATCCATGAGCATGGAATATCTTTTCATTTATTTGTGTCTTCTTCAATTTCTTTCCTTAATGTCTGATAGTTTTCAGTATACAACCTTGGTTAAATTTATTCCTTTCTGATACAATTATAAATGGGATTTTCTTAATTTCTCTTTCTGATAGTTTGTTATTAGTGTAGAGAAACACAACAGATTTTGAGTACTGATTTTGTAACCTGCAACATTACTAAATTTGTTTATTAGTTCCACCAGTTTTTTGATGGAGTCTTCAGGGTTTTCCATATAATATCATGTCCTCTACAAACAGTGACAGTTTTACTTCTTCCTTTCCAGTTTGGATGCCTTTTATTTATTTTTCTTGCCTAAATGCTCTGTCTAGGACTTCCAATATTTCTGAATGAAAGTGGCAATAATGGGCATCCTTATCTTGTTCCTGATCTTAGAGGAAAAGCTTTTAGCTTTTCACCACTGAATATGATATTAGCTGCAGGCCCGTCACATATGGCTGTTATTATGTTGAAGTACGTTCCCTCTATACCCATTTGGTTGAGAAGTTTTATCATAAATGAATGTTAAATCTTGTCAAATCTTGTTAAATCTTGTCAAATCTTGTCATTTCTCTATCTACTGAAATGATCATATGATTTTTATCCTTCAGTTTGTTAATGTGGTGTATGTATATCACATGGCCTGATTTGTGGTTGTTGAACCAGCTTTGCATCCCTGGCATATATCCAGGGATTTATTCTTTCAAAGACACCAGTTTGCCAGATCCCATTCTCTGCTTTCATCTCATTCAGTCTGTTGGCAGCATTAGACACATGATGCCTCACTCATTCTTGAAACACTCTTTGAATTTCTGGAAACCCAGTAGAGCCTGATTTTCTTCTTACCTCACTGGTCACTCCTTCCCTGACTATGGTGTTTTCTCCCTGCTTTCCTGACTTCTGCATTTTTTAAAATGCTCCAACACTCTTCTCTGAACTCTACTCACTCCTTTGTGATTATTTTAGACCTATGGTTTTAAATACCATTTATATTCTGATGACACTCTGATCTCCAAATTCATATACCTAAACTAGATGTTTGACACCTCCACTTAGATGTTTAAAAGACACCTCAAAATTTACTTGGCCAAAACAAAACTCTCCCCACATCTCCTGAACTATAGTTCTTCCCATCTTAGTACATACTCACCACCATCCACTTGGTTGCTCAAAGCAAAAACCATGAAGTCATCCTGGTCTCCCCTCTCCCTCTCACCCCACCCCCGTGCATCAGCAAGCCCTGCTGTCTGTGCCTCCACAGTACATCCATCACTTCTCTCCATCTCCCTTGCTACCACCCTGGTGCAAGCCAACATCTCTCTCATCAGAGCCCTGCCATGGCCTGTGTGTTCTCCTTCTATTTCTTCAAAGTCTGTTTTCTAAGCAGCAGCCAAAGTAATCTTTACAAAGTGCAGATCTGATTGTGTCTCTTCCCCGCCTCTTAGAACGAAATTTAAGCTCCACATGGCCTCCAAGGTTTTAGGTGACCTGACTGGCCTCCTCTCTGATTTCATCTCCTGCCACTCTTGCCTCAAGAGCTGTGCTTCAGCCACACTGGATTTTTCCTATTTTCTGAACACCCTAAGCTCTGGACTGCTTTTTAAAAATACCAGCTGTGGCCTCCATCTAAATGCTCTTTCCCAGTATTTTCTCACTACCAGCCCCTTCTCTTCCACATTCAGAGAACCACCTAAGCTAAGGCAGCTTCTCCCTCATCACTTGCTCTCATCACATCACTCTCATTTTTTTTTCTTCATAGGGAATTATGTTGTTCATTAAATGTTTAAACCATCAGTTTCTCCTCACACTGGAAACTACAGGAGAACAGGACCTTGTGGATCTTGTTTACTGCTCGATTCCCAGGGTCTGAAACACTGACTAGCAAACAGTTGGTGCTCTATAAATTATTTGCTGAATGAATAAAGACTTAACATAAAAATGAAAAGTCATTTGTTTAACCATTATTCCAGTGTCTTAATTACAGACCTGAGAAATATCTCATCGCCATAGGCTGTTCACTTAGTAACAGGGACTGCACTGCTCCTGAGGTAGACAATTCTATCCCTCAACAACTAGGATTATTCAAAACCCCTTATTCCTTTCTCAAGCTGTTGCTTCCGTTCATCTGTGGAGGCCTCTGTGATCAAGTAGAGTACATTTCTTGTGTTTTAGACAAGACAGTTCTTCAAATATCTGAAGGTGGTGATTGTACCTTCTCAGAGTTAACAGTCCCAGTCTCCTTAACAGCTCTTCACAAGGCTGTTAAAAACAAGAGTTTCGGGTCCTATCATCACCCTCCCACGTACTCCAAGACTGCCCCAAACCACGATGTAGTCACACACTTAGCTATCAACTATGCCATGAATATGCAACTGTGGTCCAATCTACCTCATATCATCTGGCTGGTCTCATGAACTGATCTCTTTCTGAGAGAGTGTAACCTGACTGAAGTTAACGCTTCCTTCCTTCCAGTTCAAGCTCACACACCATCTCCAAGATACATCTCCATGTATCTTTCACACCACTAAGTGCACAAGGCTTCTGTAATCCCCATGCACTACAGTCATTCCTCATCTTCTTCCCAGAATTCCCGACACCGTTTAGCTTCCCCAACACAGGATACCTGCCCTATCCTACAGAAAAAGACCTCCTGGCCTCCTTTCTTGGATAAATGTCCTGATTTTCCACATGTGCAAATTAAAATTATAATTTTCACACAAGTAGCCTGAGGCAGACTAGCACTATTTCTAATCAGCAGCAAGGGAGCCACAAAAAGGAGAGGCCCTTTTGGCTACCATGGAAACAATCTGAAGCAGGAAGAGCAAGGTGGAGCCAGCCAACGCTGGTGCCCCAGGACAAACTGGAACAATCCTTGACGTACCAATCCTATAGACCCTACTGGGGACAAAGTGATACCTCTATGCTATCCCCCTCCTTGCTCCTCCAAGGACAGCCAAAGAAAACAGGAGCTGCCCCAAATCAGGATAAGGGTTATCCTACACTGCTGTGCAGGTCAGCACTTTCTTAGAACTATCTATAATCTAGTTTTACTCCCTCTGCCTCCAAAACACACTGATATCTCATTTCAGTCATTCAGGCAGAGTAATAATTGTTGGGAAGTTAATGATTAAAGAAACACAGTTGGTCATCTGAAAACATTTCAGATGTTCCACAGTGTGTTTAGCATTCTGGTAAAGAGAGTAGCCTTAATGAAGTAGGCTGAAGAATAAAACTATACATATTAACACACTCTGAAAGAGTTCAGGCATGCCCAGAGGGCCAAAATACTGACCGCAAAATGACCGGAATAATCTAGGTATATGATTAGCTGTGATTCAGAAAGAAAAACTAAAAAACTCTATAGGTTCAAATCTGCTACAGGGATTTTTTTTTTAATTTCTTATATATATTCTGAGGAGTACTGATAGTGCTTGACAGTGCTTCCCAGTGCCAAGCCTATGAGATTTCATCAAATCTCATTTATCTCATCTAGAACCTGACAGTTTTAATGCAAACCTAAGTATCTATCCTTTTAAATCTTTCCTTCATTAATGAATGCTTATCAGGTGCCTGACACTCTACAGAAAAATGCAGTTAAGTGTTACCTCTTCTAATATAACTACTCCTTATCTTTACTCTAAAGAGGTCTAGCCTTTTAAAATCTGCTCTTGGAGGAACACTAATTGTCCTTTTTTGAATCTCCACCAAGTTTCAATGAAGAATTGAAAACAAACAATGAAGTCAATTTAAAAACTCAACTCACAACATTGTGTGATCTTCTGGATGTTGGAAGAGATAAGCTGGGCCAGCTGGGCAGGGTCACCACCAATTCCTGGAGTGTAAGACATAGTTGATTTGCTTGTTCGCTAATTTCATCAGCTGTTTGTGGGCTGTGCAGTTTTCTAAGCAGTCACCTAAATAACAAAAGAAAAGTCACATAATTGCATTTTTAAAGTTACTGGCTTACACTTTCCAAATTGTCGATCTGGGAGGTTACAAGTACAAATTTGACGATCCTACTAGGGTTGAAATCTAGCTCACACAAACACACTGTATGAGGAAGTGTTCCTCTTTCTTATTTATGTACTCTCTTAGGGGTGCTCTTACATCTACATACACAAATACACCTACACACAAATGAGTCTCACAACCACATCTCCGAGTCACACTCTTAACTCTCTTTAGTGTCTATATGCCTTTGAAACCAGAGGAACTTGCCAACTGCCTTTTTAGCTGCCAGTGGAACTGGCAACAGGAAATCTCTACTTTGGGGAAGACACTTAGCATTTGGGCCTGCTACCAGGATCCAAATAAGATACTGCACATCCAGGGACCAAGAACCTTCCCACTCTATACAGAAGAAAGGTAAAGACCCACTCTTGCATCTACAGGACTAGCATCAACAGATCAGATCCCTTGCATCAGGACCACACAACCACACGATTAGCTGAGGCCTGCTCTCTCCCCCAAAGAGGGACTATAATCAGTCCTGTTGATTGCCACTTAGTATTGTAGCATTTCCCTCAACGCTCAAAACTCAAACAAGTCTGGTCTAAACCTTCTCCTGTTTTCTTTTATGGTCTCCTTTCCCCCCCTTTAGAGAATCAACCAATCAGCTACAAACTACCAGTTTTCCTCATCCCTTTACTCAAGGGCCTAAATTTGAGAAAGTTCCTGCTGGTGAGATAACTAAGCTTCATTCATCCAAAGAGCTGCCACTGTTGGACTGGCTGGCATTTCCTTAGAGAAGGGGTGCAATGGTGATTCCCTCAGCTCAGTGCTGAGTGAAGAATGAAAAGAAACTGTGAATGATGGAAGAGAAAGAAAAATTCAACAAGATTAACTATAGCTAACTTATTATTTCCTAAGCGTTGTGTTTAGGACTTTCACATGTATTTTCTTAGTTGATTCTTCCACCAAGTTTATGAGGTAGGTACAACAATAATTATATGATTTTTCAAATGAAGAAACTGAAGCATAATGAGAATAAGCAACATGTTTAATGTAAGAAAAGAGCTAAAATTTGAAACTAAATCTTAGAGTCTATGTTTTGAAAACACAAAACCATATTGTTGCTTCCCTGTATAACAAAATTAAGGACAGGTGAGCCCACTCAATGTAGAAAAACCAAATTTATCACCTTTCTGCAGACCCTGTATGAAGTTTTGCTAAACCCACAAGGAAGATGAGGAATTCGGCTTGGGATAACTACATGCATGGATCAAGGTAACACTGCTGAATAGCTTACAGCTCTTCTCTCTTATTCTGCTAACAGTGATATCTAAAAGACAACAGTGGTTGGCTCTCCTGATGATGAGATGAGAAATAAAGGATCCAAATAACTGACTGTACTTTAAAGTATATGTATATAAACAGACAGATAGACAGCTAACTATAAACTGACTTAACAGTGTACGATCTTTGCACACAGGCTACATCAACCAAGTTATTCTGATGTCTGCTTTCCACATCAGTCTCCAGCACCTAGCCCAGAGCTAAGATGCACTAAAGTACTTTTGCTGTATACTTTCGAAAGCCCATTCAGAATTCCTAGTTTTACTGCTCAGAATAACAGTAACTCATTATCTATACCTGCACTATCAAGTGTTCAGATATCATATGTGTGGCCACTGGCTAGGATAGCTCACGTATGGAACATTTCCATCACAGCAGAAAGTTCTATTGAACAGTGCTCACCAAAAATCTCAATAATTAGCTTGCTATGAGGATATATAAACACTATAAAGAGAAAGACGGGAAGAGGGGATCAAGGTGCAATACTCATACTGAGAATCTTCTCAAGACTGTTTCTAAAGAGCACAGATAAAAGAACAAAGGGAATTTTAAAAAGAAATCTTGAGTGTCAAACATTACCCCTAGTTACTACTGGACAGTGTAGAATCCTTAAGATTTCCATTAACATAAATCTCATGCTCTATAAATCCTGTGTGGATAAAGCAACAGAAATGGTCAGTTTCACTTTCTTAATGGTGAGCACCAGCATAAAGCTCAGGACTTCCCTCCACCCTGTGCTCCAAAATAAGTTCCCAGAAGGGCAGGTTTTTTGTTTTCAGTTTTGATTTTTCTTTTTTTGGTCTATTTTGTGGATTGCTCTACTCTCAGCATCTGGATATACTATATGTGCTTAATAAATATTTGTAGAATGAATAAATGTACCTATTTCCTAAGAACACACACCCAGTCTGAGGGTAAATATTACCATTTCTAAGACAGTGAACTCCAGGGTCTTCTTTCAGATCCAGGATGTCCTAGGCTTATCGCTGCCTTGGACTACTGCTTGGTGCCATTTCCTCTCCCTGCAGGGCGCTTCCCATGATCTCCATGTGACCTGCTCCGCTTCCCCAGCAAAGTCTCATCACGTGCTAGAGAAGCATTTCATATTCACTTTGATTTGAAGTGAGAAGTCACCACTCTGTCACTCTGCTGATCTAACCTACTGCATCATAGTACTAATCACCATTTAAAATAATCTAGTTAGTATATCATTTATTATCTATCCCTACCTCTGGAACATAAACATGAGAGAGACAAGGCTATCTTTTTATTTTTGGATTTTATCTTTTTTTTTATACAGCAGGTTCTTATTAGTAATCTATTTTATACATATTAGTGTATATATGTCAATCCCAATCTCCCAATTCATCCCACCACCACCATCACCACCCCTGCTTTCCCCCTTGGTGTCCATACATTTGTTCTCTACATCGGTGTCTCTATTTCTGCACTGCAAACCAGTTCATCTGTACCATTTTTCTAGATTCCACATATATGTGTTAATATACGATATGTTTATCTCTTTCTGACTTACTTCACTCTGTATGACAGTCTCTAGGTCCATCCACGTCTCTACAAATATCCCAATTTTGTTCCTTTTTATGGCTGAGTAATATTCTATTGTTTATATGCACCACATCTGCTTTATCCATTCGTCTGTCGATGGGCATTTAGGTTGCTTCCATGACATGACTATTGTAAATAGTGCTACAGTGAACACTGGGGTGCATGTGTCTTTTGAATTATGGTTTTCTCTGGATATATGCCCAGTAGTGGGATTGCTGGGTCATATGATAATTCTATTTTTAGTTTTTTAAGGAACCTCTATACTGTTCTCCATAGTGACTGTATCAATTTACATTCCCACCAACAGTGCAAGAGGGTTCCCTTTTCTCCACACCCTCTTCAGCATTTGTTGTTTGTAGATTTTCTCACGATGCCCCTTCTAACCAGCGTGAGGTGATACCTCATTTTAGTTTTGATTTACATTTCTCTAATGAACAGTGATGTTGAGCAGCTTTTCATGTGCCTCTTGGCCATCTGTATGTCTTCTTTGGAGAGATGTCTATTTAGGTCTTCTGCCCATTTTTTGATTGGGTTGTTTTTTTAATATTGAGCTTCATAAGCTGTTTATATACTTTGGAGATTAATCTAAGGCTATCTTCTTGTAGAATCCACAGTGCCAGGGACATAGAAGATGTTCCACGAATGTGAGGGTGATCACTCTGCTAACAGACATGAGCATTCTCTACATAAGCTACATTAACTGCATTCATTAGCTCAGCTCCTCCATCCATTAAACTATTATACTATTTGGGTTTAGTCCACAATACCGAGAATTATTTTTCACTCTTTCACACACACTAAACTTTCAAATTAAACAGAATTATGGCAAATCTTATTCAGACTTACTGCAGGTGTTTTATACAATTTTTCACCCAGCAGCACCTGGCTAAAGTTTGAGATCATAACCAAAATTAAGATTGACTTTGAGATCGGGAGCAAAAGTAAAATATCTGAAGAAAAATGTATATGTTAATGAGTTCACATGGTATCATATTAACTCTGAAACTAGAGCATAATTCTTAACTAGTCACAAGTCTGAGACAACCTTCTCAAAGTGGCCTGCAAAGCAGAGGCGTGTCCACATCACAAGACACAGCTGAACACTGCTATCAGTCTCTGCCCTGGGAGGATGATCAGGCCAACTCCCGAAGAAACGTCCACCTCCAATATTACTAAACAGCACAGCATTTCATAATCATTTCCTTTTCTTCCAGATCCGAGCAAGCTTTAAATTATATATAATTATGGTCAGAATATGTTGATCTGAATTAAACAAAAATTAATGTATGTCTATAAGAACCAAGCAAATGTAAGAAACTTGAGAGTAAAAAAATATATAGCATTTGACGGGAAAGGCATTTTTGTTTTCTTTTTGTCTGAATTTAAAGAAAGTAACAACCTAAAAAACAAGAGGGGTGGGCTGAGGTGGGGTGGAGAGGCATCTTGGAATATTTTATGTAGCTGTAAAGGGCTTAATGCAAACCAACTAAGGACAGGTACTGAAAAGATCAAAGAAAGGTAGTGTGTCAGTCTCCAGGCCAAATAGAAAACCAACTACGATGAGCCTCCGAATAAACGTACACGGTTCCTCTACTATAGAAATATATATCTTCAGTTCTTCTATATTCGGGAGAAGAACTTTAAAGCGTGTTTTCTAAATCCGGGCCTTAAAAAGAGGAAGAGGTCAATTCGTGTCCAGCCTGAGGCAGAAGCTGTTCTCCTGAGCTGGGCCGGAGCGGCTCGGGCTCCAGCCCCGCCCCGGGGCGCTCAGCCCGCCGGTGCGCCTGAGCGAGAGCGGCCGGGGCGGCCGGGGGAGGCGGCGAGGCTGCGGCGCAGCCGGCGCAGGGCGGGCCGGGCTGACTAGGCCGGCGGCACCAGCCGGACCGCACCGCGCACCCTCGCCGGCCCGGGGGGCGTGGGGAGGAGCGCGCTCCCGGCGCTGGAGCAGCGCCGGCCCTCCGACTGCCGAAAGCCTGCCGCGAAGCACAGGGCGGCGGCCACCTGACAACGCGCACAAACAAGGTGGCGCGGCATCCACGGGGACACGCGCTTTCGGGGCGCCCAGCCAGGGACACCCCCTCCATAGACTCCTCTTACCCCGACCTCCTCGGCTTCCTTCTCCTTCTTTGGCCCCGGCCACCCAAGGGCCCCAGAGCCGCCAGCAACAAGCCTCAGCTGATGGGTGGAGGCGCTGGAACGCCCACTGCGCATGCTCTCAATCCCTCCCTGGGAAGGAGGCGGGGATAGCCCTCCTCTTATTGGCCAGCGGGGTTGAGTGACAGCGGCCCTTCCCCGCCCCCTCTGGTTCTAAGCTAAGGAATAGGGGTTCCAGCAAAACTGCAAGGGAGGTGTTCTTTGAGGCCCGACGTGTAGATGGTGAACGCCTTATCCTGCGTGTAAAAAACAAGAGGAGGGAATGGAGAGCAGCTGTTTTCTTTATCAGGTGATGCCGGCCTCCCTAGACTCGTGTCTTCAGTCCACCCCATCAACTCACGCCTGTCTTGTTTCCTAACCCTTAACCTCAGTAGAACATATTCGCAAGTCCATTAAAAAATGTGAACGCAAACACGCAGTTCTAGCAGGAACAATGAGTGGAGTCATTTCCGTGTGCCCACTTAGTAACCAAGTTTTCGTAGCACACTCAAGTCATATGAAGCATCCTTGAAGGGCAGGAAGTAGTTTCAACAGGATTTGAAAAGAGCAGAGAATGTTCTCATGATAAATATTCAAACATAAAGTAATTGTTAGATAAAAACATCAGTTGCTTCAGGTGAGAGAAATACCAAATTAATTAATTAGGCCTTTGTCTGTATTAAGGCAATAATATTTTCTGAAAGGATCATCAGGACATCAAAAGTCCAGGTGGACTAAGGTGGGAAAAAAAACTAAAGCCAGAATATTTTGAATTGGTACCACATGAGCAAATTCTAGTTTGTTTGGAATTATACATACATATGTGCATAAGTGAGTGAGGTCAACCAACGATAAGAAACATAAGAGGCTCTCCGTTTATTTTTCATTTTTCTACTTTTAAGAGAGAAATGGGAACAAGAAAATTTTTCTGTTTCTCATTTTTTCCAGAAGAAAACTGTGGTATAAGTGTGGTAATAAGCAACAACTTATACTCTGCGTCTGTGAAGAGGGGGCAAGAGAGAGATGGGCAGGCTGGCCAAACAGAAGACACACACCCCATCGAAAGGGGCAGCATGATTCAGCTAGAGCCAATTGCAGACTTTTAGGAATAATTGGCCCAATGTGATCAAGTTATCTGTTTTGTCAAGATACAGTGTAAATTCTAATTTTTATGTGAAAAATCTTTTTTTCAGTATTCATAAGTTTTTATAAAACATTCTGTGATCAAATAAAATACATATATCAGCCTTTGTAATAGGCGATAGTTTCAGCCATAGAGTATTAAAGCTGGAGAAAGCCTACCAGAAAAGCTACCTCTAATTCCTCATTTCACAGATGAAAAAATCTGAAGCCCAAAGAAATGTCATCAAAATCACACAAATAATTATGAGAAGCACAGATCCAGATGACCTAATTCAGAATCTTGATTTCTTCCTACCATATAATTCACTCAGCACATGTTCACTGGGAATCTGCCATGTGCCAGGGACTGCGACAGGCACTGCAGATATCAAGATGAGTAGGATACAGTATTTTCCCTTAGGTTGCTCGAAGAGTGAGATCCTTCCCAGAACACTGCAAGAGATGCTGTGATAAAGATTTGTACACAGCACAGAGGGAGCCCAGAGATGAGGACAACTTACTGTGGGGTCAGGGACCATTCCAAAAGGGAAGTGTTAATAGAATCCTGAAAAATGTAAGACTTCACTGGGAAGACAAGATGGGAAAGGACATTCTAGCCAAAAGGAAGAACACATAAAACTTCATAAAATCACAGGGAAGTTCAAACTCTCAGGGATCTCTTCTAATTTCCATTAGACTAAAGCAGAGTGGGTGGAATGGAGGGGCATCAGACTAGAAAGTCAAGTGGAGTTTATATAATGAAAAGCCTGTATATCATGTTAAATGCATATCTAATAGGAGTTAAACTATGAAAGCAAAGGTGTGATGTCCTCATAATTCCATGCTCTGAAGAAACCTTTGGAGAATGGGCGAAAATAAAGGGAAATAAAAGTGAGAGAGAGTTTTGACCACTTAGGAGGCTGTTGCAATGGTAGCATCCCCCAATTAAGAATCTCCCCAATATCAGAGATATTGAAGGACTGTAGTAAGGCAAATATGTTGGAGAAGAGGAGGTGAGGACTGCTTTGAGAAATATTTAAGAAGACTTGGAAATCAATTAGATATGGAGAATGAAAGAGATGACTCCTCTTTTTAAGACACAAAACTGAGCAGAACATGATGTAGCTGAGATCTAAGATTGCTGATAAAGCAATTGCAGTTTGAGGATGGAGATGGTGGAATGAGGGAGCAAAGTGACAGTAAGTCTAGCTTGGGATGTGTTGTTGTGTTGAAGATTCTGGGGAAGTGAGACTCAGAGATGTCCAGGGTCCTACAGGTACTTGAGAATGTGAGCTGGAGTTCCGGATAGAGTTCTGGTTGGAGCTATGGGAAGAGATGAGCTCACTGACCCTAAGGATGGGGTGTTGTGGACTTTCTGTGTTTAAGGGAGGGCAGAGGAAGAAAAACCATGAAAAGGAGTAATCAGAGAGATAGGAAGTAAACCAGGAAAAGGTGTAGTAGAGAATGAAGGAAAACATTTCAAAAAAGAGGGAATGGTCTATGATAGCACATGTCACAGAAAGTTCAGGTAAATTAAGAACGGAAAGTTGTGCATTGGAGTTGGAAATTAGGAAGTGGTTGGTAAATTTAGGAACAGGCATTTCAGTCATTCAAGGAACTATCATGCAAAGAATTTACATTTACGTAGTGTTTGCTGCGCTATCCAAACATCCTATCATGTTTGATAGAACCCTGGGCTGTGAAAGGGGACGTCACGAAGCACTGTAGAAGAGCTGGAGGCTTGGTGGTCTCTTCAGGTCGCCCTGCTAGGTACTGACTGAATGAGGACCAAAGCTCTGTTGTCTGAATCCTCCTCCTGGGCTCCTTCCAATTTTTCATGTTTCAAAATATGAGTGGATTTCTTCCAGGTCTTTTGAAAACTAGGAATAAGATTTCACTCCTTTGTATCCTTTGTATTCAAGTGAAAAAAAAAGTATAGTTTAGGTAGCCCTGCAAAATTTAGAGGTACAGAGGATAAATGAATTCCAGAAGAGTTCCTGATATTTATGGTATCCCACCGGAGCATCAGCCTGCTTCTTAGTGAAACTTAGCCAGGTGCCTTGAACACAGCAGGGATCAAAAATTCTGCCAATTTAACAGGTGATCATTTCACTTCTCCCCAAACAAATCCTTTATACTTGCAAGAATTCCCTATGTCTGAAGGCTTGTGATTTGGATTTTTCAGAGCTAGTAATTTTGGGGATTTGGGTCTTCTTGGAAAGAATTCGAAGGGCAAATCAGAAGTAAGGCTTTGAGCGGGAATTGTTATCTGCATACTTGTGTCCTTATTAATATAAACACCACCTAAACAACCTCTGCCATGTAGGCTAGGGAACTCTTCACTGCTGTATCTCCAGTGTTTGGAACAGCAATTCTAGCAAATAGGAGACAGTTGCCTGTTCACATTATAGCCCCTGAGCTAAAATATTTTTTAAAAGGCCCACCATGTGATCTTGTGGGACAGCCAGAGAAGTAAAAGAAACAAAAAGGAAAATACAAAAAGGCAAGGAATTTATTGATAAATGAGAGGTACAAGTGTACCTGTGAAAGTTTGTTTTTGATTATAATGTAGGGGAAAACCAAAGCTGTTTTAAGAAATCTGTGCTAGATTAAAAGGCAGTTTAGGAACTTCCCTGGCGGTCCAGTGGTTAAGACTCCACGCTTCCACTGCAGGGGGCCACGGGTTTGATCCCTGGTCGGGGAACTAACATCCCACGTGCTAATATTCCACATATTGAGCAGTGTGGCACCACCCTCCCAAAAAAAGTCAGCTTAAATTAATGTCTAATAAACTAGAGTTTGTTCCATTGTGCTTTGTTTTTAAGCACCTCTCATCTCCCTCTGCAGTCTGCTTGTTTTCTAAGACCACTCTGCCCCTAGCTATATGCCAAGCACAGAGCAGATTTTGCTCTCACTTTTAAACATAGAGCTAATAGGAATCCCACAGAAATCTTATATGGACCATCATAGCGTGACGATTGGTATGTTCATCTCTAATTTTACCTCCTACAATTATTATCGTTGTGTGCCCTCTTCTGTCTGTGTCCCAGTCCACTACAATACCTTCCTCATTGGCATCTGTACCTCCAGTTCTACTCAACGTCATTATCCTCAAAGCCACCACTGAGTATTTGAAGCACAAATCTGAAAACATCACTCCAGGCTTCATGCCATCACCATGATTACCACATGCCCCCAAATGTACTTCTTAAAAATAAAAGTGCTGGGGCTGGTCAGGGGTGAAAGGTTGTGTAGATTGGGGAGAGGAATCATAGAAGGTCATCTATGGAGAAATGTCTGGAAACCTTATTACGATGCCTTCCTGAAGATTCGAGGTACATGTTTATAAATTAAATGCTCTGAGAAGTGGTTCGGTAAAGAAACAAGTATAACTTTCTTTAACCCAGTATTTTCTGAATGTATTTGACCATAGAACTTTTTTCTATACTTAATGGCTGTAGAGATCTATATGATATCTATTATGGAAAACATTGCTCTCAAGATCAAATCCAAGCCCCTTATCATGGCATATAAATAGGGTGATCATACATCCAGTTTGCCCAGGACAGCCCCAGTTTAGGCTGGTTTTTCCAGCCTTCTGTCTCTGCGCACTCCCTTTCCTTCTCAAAAGTGTCCCAATTCAGATGATATATTATATGGTCACCTTATATAAAAGGACCTATGTGATCTGGATTCTGCCTTTCCCTGCACCAAAATTTATGCTTTGGAATATGCTAGCTTAAAGAACTTCTCCATCTCTTTCTGCTCCCAATTCCTTCCCACCAGCTCTCCAAAACCACACCAGGGCTTCCCTTATTTCTGTGCTTTGCTCTATCAGTTGCCTTTAACTGGAATGCACTTTCTTCCTCCTCATTTTTAAAGTAAACTCCATTTTAGAATAATTGTAGACTTACAGAAGAGTTGCAAAAATAGTACAGAGTTCCCATATACACCTCACGCAGATTCTCCCAGTGTTAACATCTTACATAACCATGGTTCATTTGTCAAAGCTAAAAAATTAACATTGGCATAGTACTTTCAATTAAACTATTGATTTGGATTTCCCTAGTTTTCCACTGATGTCCATTTTCTATTCCAAGATCCAATCCCACATTGTATTTACATAGCATGTTTCCTTTGTCTCCTCCCATCTGTGACAGTTTTCTGTCTTTCCTTTTTTGTCATGAACTTGACACTTTAAGAGTACTGGTTAGGCATTTTGTTAGAAAGTCCCTCAATTCAGGTTTGTCTGATGTTTTCACGATTAGACTGTTACAGATTTTTGAAAAGAATACCAGGGAGGTGAAGTGTTCTCAACGTATCATTTCAGAGGATACATGATATCAGAACGATCTGTCTTCTGGTGATGTTAATCTTCACACCTTGGTTAAGGTGATGTTTTTGAGTTACTATTTTTCCATTTCTATGCTATACCCATTAGAAGAGAATCACAAAGTCCAGTCCACAATCAAGAGGAGGAGAATTGAGTTCTACCTCCAGAAGGGAGGAATATGAAAAATTTATGAACATATGTTGAACATATGTGGAAAGAAAAAATTTTCAAGTGGATAGTTATGGAAAGTACCTCTTCCATCAGATGCTTGATAATAAGAAAAATTCTCAGGCTCCACCCTACCTAGTTTCTTAGGTAGAAACTAAGAAACGGCTGTGATTGCTTTTCTCAACTTCATGTACATAACTAATTTTGCCTTCTTTTTCTAAAGAAAGATCCTGACCGTGAATGTTTCATCTAGCTCTTTACACTTTTGTTTGTTTGTTTGTTTTTGCGGTACGCGGGCCTCTCACTGTTGTGGCATCTCCCGTTGTGGAGCACAGGCTCTGGACGTGCAGGCTCCGGACGTGCAGGCTCAGCGGCCATGGCTCACGGGCCCAGCCGCTCCGCGGCATGTGGGATCTTCCCGGACCGGGGCACGAACCCGTGTCCCCTGCATCGGCAGGCGGACTCTCAACCACTGCACCACCAGGGAAACCCCTCTTTACACTCTTGAACCTCAATTTTGCCTTCGCGTATTCTCTTCTGGTATTGCCATACTGCCTAGTGCAGTTATTACTATTGTGTTCTAAAGGTGATTTTCTATTTCCTTCAATTCTTCTATGAGGAATATTTGTCACTTCTCCCCAATTTATTTATTTCTTCAATCATTTATTTATATCACTATGAATTTATGGATTTTTATTTTCTTCTTTAGGTTATAATTAAGTTACCTCTCTACCATTTCAGGTTTTTTCAGGTTGGTTCCTGTGTCCTTTTGACAGGCCCCATTTTTTTTTTCCCTAGCGCTTCCTTACTTGTTAGTATAACAAGATGCTCCAGGCTTATCTTGTATCTTCCTTGTTCCAGCTCTAAAATCAGTTATTTTGGTGTGGAGTCATTGTTCCTTTTACCAAAAAATAGTATTTAGAAACCAAGATCTGGGCACTAGCCTTCTTATTGCTACTGGGGTGTCATTGCTTCTGTGCCCTCTCAGTGGACAGAACTAGGAAATAAATGTCTGTGTATTAGCTCATGTATACACATGTATCTATAAGTTTATCTGACTTTATTGAATATATAAATAAACATGAGTTCATACAGTTATTTCCAACTCTCATCCAGCATCACAGGGTTCATTCTAGCCTTCTCTGCTTCCTTATTGTTAACTTCCTCTTCTGACAGTGAGGAACCCAGCCCCAGTATCTGTCATCAATTACTTATTTGTATAATGTAAGGTAGTTTCAGAACTGCTAACTCATACTCCTGTGAGAGAAAAACTTGAGAACAGTGTGTAAGGACAATTCTTTTTGCCGTTAGCCTTACAGTACTGAGTCAAAACAATGTTTTCCAAAATTACCAAGATCAGCTCTTTTTTCCTCACCCCCTTCAGTGAATGTATGTTTTATGTTTGTATTGCACTTTGGTTCATTTGTTATGTGCCTGTATTCCATCTGGATCTCACCAAACATATTGGTTGATTTTTTTTTTAATTTAAGTAAAGTTCACTCTTTTTGGTATATATCTCTATAGGTTTTTGACAAATGCCTGGAGTCATGTATCCATCACCCCAATACCATATAGAGCAGTTTAATCTCCCTAAAAGTTCCCTTTTGCAGTAACTTTGAGTCAATTTGTCCCCCAACCCTTGACAACCACTTATGTTTTCTCTCCCTATAGCTTTTTGCCTTTTCCAGAAAGGTATAAAAATTGAATCATGCAATGAGTAACCTTTTGGGTTTGACTTCTTTCATTTAGCAGCGTGCATTTAAGATACATCCACATTGTTCTATGAATCAATAGTTTGTCTTTCCTATGGCTGAGTATTATTCCATTGTCAGAATGTAATGCCCTTTAGCCTTTCACCTATCGGTTGTTTCCAATTTTTGGCTATTACGATTAAAACTTCTATAAATATTTGCATGCAGGTTTTGATACAAGTATAAGTTTTCAATTCACTTAAGTAAATACCTAGAAGTGGGAGTGTTGGGTCATATACGTTTAGTTTTATAAGAAAATGCAAATTGTTTTCCAAAGTGGCTGTATCATTTTGCACTCCCACCAGCAATGAATGAGGATTTCTGTTGCTCTAATTCCTTGTCAACGTTGGGTAGTGTTAGATTTCCTCTTTTAATTTTATCTATTCTAATAGGTGTATAGAGGCATCTCACTGTGGTTTTAATTTCATTTCCTTAATGATGCTGGACACCTTTTTTAGGCCTATTTAAAATTCATATGTCTTTTTTACTGAAGTGTCTGTTCAGATCTTTTGCCCATTTTGTTGTTACATTGTCTCCCTGTTGTAGAGTTTTAAGAGCTCTTTATATGTTCTTGATCAAATATGTCATTTGCAAATGTTTCTCCCATCTCGTAGTTTGTCTTTTTTATTTTCCTTACAGTGTCTTTCACAGAGCAAAATTTTTAATTTTGATAAGGTCCAATTTGCCAAATGTTTCTTTTTGTGGATCCTGCTTTTGGTGTTGAATCTTTTTATTAGCAAACCCAGAGTTACACAGATTTTCTCCTATTTTTTTTTCTTAAAGTTTTATAGTTTCACCCTTTACATGTAGGTCTACAATACATACTGAGTTAATTTTTATGTTTACATGAGGTATATATCAAAGTTTTGCTTGTTTTTGCATATGGATGTCTAACTATTCCAGCACCATTTATAGAAAAGACTATTCTTTCTCCGTTGAGTTACTATTGCACTCTTGTCAAAAATCAGTTGAGGAGAATTAACAGCTTAACAAAACTGAGACTTTCAATTCATGAACACAGTATATCTCTACATTTACTTAGATTTTCTTTTATTTATTTATTTTTATTATTTTAAATTTATTTATTTTATTTACTTTTTTTGGCTTCGTTGGGTCTTTGTTGCTGTGCGCGGGCTTTCTCTAGTTGCGGCGAGTGGGGTCTACTCTTCATTGCGGTGCACGGGTTTCACGTTGCGGTGGCTTCTCTTGTTGTGGGCTCTAGGCACACGGGCTTCAATAGTTGTGGCACACTAGCTCAGTAGTAGTGGTTCGCGGGCTCTAGAGTGCAGGCTCAGTAGTTGTGGCGCACGGACTTAGCTGCTCTCTGGCATGTGGGATCTTCCCAGACCAGGGCTCGAACCCATGTCCCCCGCACTGGCAGGCAGATTCTTAACCAGGGAAGTCCCCTTTTATTTACTTTTAATCAGTGTTCTATAATTTTTCGTATACAAAACCCGCACATATTTTGTAAGTCATATGTAATTTATTCATTTGTTTTGGTACTATATAAATGTATTTTTTATTTCAAATTCCACTTGATCTTAACTGATATGTACAGATCATTCACATTTAAAGTACACTTGAATTAAATCTATGATATGTTTGATATGCTTGAATTAAAGTCTACCATCCTGATAATTGGTGTTTATTTATTCCATTTATTCTTTCTTTATTCTCCTTTTTCTTCCTTCCCTGAGTTTAATTAAGAATTTTTAAATGATTCTATTTTATCTCCTCTATTGACTTATTATATATATTGATACTTCTTTTAGAAATATTTTATACCTCTTTTTAGAATTAATCTGAGCCTACCTTCAAGTAATATATTTCTAAGGACATTATAACAGTATATTCCTAAGTCCTCCCTCTCCCTGTGCTGTTGTCATGCATTTCACTTTTACATGCTATAAAATATATTTTACTATTTTTGATATAGTTATCCATATCTTAGAGTAATTTAAAATGAGAAAAACAATTATTTTACCTTCATACATTTCATTTCTGAATCTCTTCATTTCTTTGTGTAGATCCAAGTTTATGGTCTATGTCATATCCCATATACCTTGATGACTATTTTCATCTTGGAGTGAAAAAGGCAAGGAAAGCAGATTAGGACGATTTGTGTTTTTGATACATGTAGCAGTGGAGAAAAAAATTTTTTCTCTACTCTCTTAAGTTCAGTACCTGGGGCTTGTGAATTAAACTAACAAAAGACATATTAACGGGACAAAAGTTTAAGTTTGGGTTAATGTTTGTCTATACAGACATGAATGGTCTTAAAACTAAACTCCCTTGGAGAAGGGATTGGAGGTAGGTTTTATTTGAGTTCCCCCTTCTGGGAGTAGATCTGCACTGAAAAGGAATTTTATAGCAACCTAATTTCCCAGAAGTTGCTACTTTTTGTCAGGTAAGAGAAGCTTTGAGAAGACTTTTTTTTTTTCTTTTTCTTTGTTTTTGCATCTGTTGAATCTCAGATGCTTTCAGCTTAAAACTATCTTTATGTTAAAGTAGTATATTTTGGGGTGGCATATTCTGTTCATCTTCACACAAATATTTATAATTTCTTTATTAAAATCATAAACAAAATGAAAGAGAATGACAAATGAACAGAAAATATGTGCAAGCTCTAACACAAATGGTTTACATCCTTATCACTTACAAGAAAGACAAATCTCATGTGGAGGATGCTATTGATTCTCCAATCAAATTCCCTTTAACTGCCACTGGAACCAAACCACAGTTGCTGTACCTGCTAAGAACAAATCACAACCGCCTTCTTTGGAGAGTTACCCTTGGCCCAAGGGGAGCAGCCCTACTCAGGAGTCAAGATCCTCTGACCCCATAGACTCAGTCAATGACTGACTGACCTCAGCTCCTGGACTTGTGGAAGATCAGATGATTCTCTGGTGCAACTTGTGCTCTAGAACTTCCCTGTGGGATGGACTGAAGCTGGTCTCTAGCTGAGACCACATTCTTTTAGCTTTTCCCTTGCCTCAACCTCCTTTCCCTATTCCCCTTCTCTTCTGAACTTTATTCTCACCTTCTCTTGCTCCCCACTTTAGTTTCTGCATCTAGAAAAACTAACCTAAGACATCACACTAGAAAAATAAGCAAAAGCTCAGCATAGACAATTCACAGAAGGGTCTTAGTCCAAGTTTCCTAAAAAATACAGCTTAAGGCAAAATTTCACATACTAAAGCTTTTTTTTTTAATTGAAATATGTTTGACATATAACATTGCATAAGTTTAAGGTATACAAATGTTGATTTGATATGTTTATTATGGCACTATGATTGCCTTCGTAGCATTAGCTAAGACCTGCATCACGTCATGTGATCACCCTTTCTTTTTTACGGTGGGAATAATTAAGATCTAGTCTCTTAGCAATACTGAGATGAATTTCTAGGCTCCAGTTGGAGACACTATAGCCCAGGGGGCCACGTCATCAAACCAA
Source organism: Monodon monoceros (assembly GCF_005190385.1). Taxonomy (NCBI): domain Eukaryota; kingdom Metazoa; phylum Chordata; class Mammalia; order Artiodactyla; family Monodontidae; genus Monodon; species Monodon monoceros. The sequence goes on from NW_021703771.1 coordinate 58,704,019, forward strand.
AACTTGGATAACTTTCACGTCCCTGTAAATGCTCCTCTTGACCAGAAAAGCAGCATATCCAGTCAGCCAATCCCCAAACGCCAAGCCACCAACTCTGTGTCTTCTCACTCGAAACAAGATTAACTATGTGGCCCCAGCCAATCAGATATTTTGTATTTTTCTCTTCCTTATTCTTTACTCTTTAACCTGTAAAAGTTTTTTGTCTTCTGTCCCATTTTGCAGTTTTCTGAAAGGAGAACCTTGTGAAGTGTTAAATAAAGTTTGTTTGTATGGCTTAAATTGTCTTTAATCATTTAGCAGCAAGTTTGATGTTTATAATACAGGATTGTTGTCTAAAATCAATATACTGTGCATTTGATCTCTAGGACTTATTTGTCTACTAGTTGCAAGTTTGTACCCTTAAACATTTCTCCTATTGCCCTTACTCCCCACCTTCCCCACCCCATACTAAAGCTTTACAGTAATCCTAGGGCAGCAAGAACAAGATGAAAGGGGAAGCGAGGCAGGAAAGGAGGGAGAAGAGATACAAAGTGGTACCTCACCAAGAAAACATGGCTTAGTCACTTAGGACAGGGGACTTGGGGTATCTTCCAGATAGGTCTTGTAGAACCACTGTGCCTTGGAACAAAGTTTGGAAGAGTGTGCTGGAAAGGGGAGAAGGGAGAGTATTTACTTTTACTTCCCATCCTTCTCTAGATTCTTGGGGATCAAAGATCACCCCGTGGTGCATCAAGTTCCCCCACATTTTCAGGTTGTGTTACCTAGGTTTTCTAGAAAGTCAGATCCAAAACCTAGAAGTGCACATTGTTTGAGGGGGAGGGTGGAGGTAGCGGCCTCAGCTTTTGTGGATTGGATTGGTCTGGAATTGTGTGCTAACATTGCCATGGATCATTTGGGTTGCATCGTGGAGGCTCTGCAGAAGCCCAAAGTCAGGGCAAGCAGGAAGAGAGGCGCAGCGGTGCTGGACTGTCCCAGCGGTGGGGTGTCCGGGGCAGATGGCGGAAATCACCTGGGACTGAGCAGGTCTGGGGAGGTTCATAAACTGCATGAAAAGAAAACAAAATCGCCAATAATTATACTCGAAAAGAGAACAAAAGTACAGGAGGAAAAGCAAAATCAAACAAGCTGTTTTGTTGTTGCTGTTTTGACCTGTCGAATAAAAACCAAAGCTGGACTTAGTAAGAGACTTTCTTTGGAAGTTATTGCAATGGAGGGAAAGGGACAGTTGCAATGCGGAGAGCTCTTGGATCATAAGGTCTGCAAAGGTGTCAGGAGTTAGGTAATAGGCTTTTCCTTTTATAGAGGGTGGGGGGAGGGTGGAACTAGGCTAGGAAGAATTGGGTGTGTGGACTTGGAATGAAAGGGAGCCACAAGATCAGAGTGTTTTATCCTGTGGCCAGTCTACTCTCAGGAGAAGCTGTTAAAGCCGTTTGTTGGCTGAGGCTGAGGATGGACCAAAGTTCAGGCACCTGGGGGAAAGATAGAATCTTAACCAACATTTGAACAAAACAAGCATTTTGTTCTGATTGACTCGTAGAGACTAGAAGTTCAGTTAATCATTTATGAGGCTAAGAATGGCCTTGTCATAGGTAAACAAGGGGGGGCATCTATGAGTCTTATCTGTGTAAAAAACGGCTCAGGTAAAATCCAACATTGTCAGACGTAAGAGACTGGGAATACGAGAAAGAATGATACTACACAGTGCTGACCAGGTAGGTATGTGGGAAAATGGAGCCTCTCTTACAGCGTGGCAGCTCTATAAATTGACACCGCCTTTCCGCAAACTTTTAAATGCAATGCACTAACTCTTCAGCCCATCAACGTCACCCTTAGAAATCTACAGTGAGGAAATGCTTGAACAAGTGTGCTGAAATGACTTATATCACAATATGATTTTAAATATCAAGCACTTGGGGGACTTCCCTGGTGGTCCAGTGGGTAAGACTCTGTGCTCCCAATGCAGGGGGTCCAGGTTCAGTCCCTGGTCAGGGAACTAGATCCTGCATGTATGCTGCAACTAAGAAGTCTGCATGCTGCAAATGAGACCTGGCGCAGCCTAAATTAATTAATTAATTAAAAAATTAAATATCAAGCACTTGGGAACAACATAAATATCTGTCAGTGGGATTCACTAAGGATATTTGCACACACACAACAGTGTGGCTTTATTAAAGATAATGGAGAGGCAGAACGTAGTGTGGTGATTAAGAGTATGCTCTTTGGAGCAAGGCTGCCTGGGTTCAAACCCCAGATCTTGCACTTATAGTTGTGTAATCTTGGGCAACTCATTTACACTCTCTATGCCTCTGTTTTCTCACCTGGAAAATAAAGATGTATCCACCTCAAAGGATTGTTGGGAGGATGAAATGAATTAATACATGATAGCATGTAGTGCTCATATTGTAATATAAATATAATAGTATAGCTAGTATTACTAGGTTTATATTAGTGACATCAAAAGGTGTCTGCCATTTATTAAATATAAAAATCCATCTACAAAACGAAATATGTGTTATGATACCACTTTTGAAATACAGATATAGAGAGAAAAGGAGAGAAAGAAACAATAATATCTGGAAGAATATACATGCAGATTTTAACTTTTTATTTCATATACTTCTGAGCTGTTCAGTTTTTTCTTTTATAAAAGTCCATTTCTCTAGAATGCAGTCTTTTTAAGTTTAAATGTCTAACTATATTACAAAGTTACATTAATCAAAACAGAATGGTATTGCCATAAAAACAGACACATAACAGAATAGAGCCCAGAAATAAACTCATCCATATACGGTCAATTAATTTACAACAAAGGAATCAAGAATATACAATGAGGAAAGGATAGTCTCTTTAATAAATAGTGCTGGGAAAACTGCACAGCCACATGCAAAAGATTTAGTGTAAGACTTGAAACCATACAACATCTAGAAGAAAACATAGGGAGGCAGGTTCCTTGACATTAGCCTTGGCAATGACATTTTGGTCTTGACACACAAAACAAAGGCACCAAAAGCAAAAACAAACAAGCGGGACCACATCAAACAAAAAAAGCTTCCGTACAGCAAAGGAAACTGTCAATCAATACAACGAAAGGCAACTAATGGAATGGGAGAAAATACTTGCAAATCACGTATCTGATAAGGGGTTAATAACCAAAACATATAAAGAACTCATACAGCTCAATAGCAAGAAAATAATCCAATTAAAATACGGGCAGAAAACCTGAATACACATTTTTTTGATGAAGACATAAAGGTAATGATGCAGGTGCATGAAAAGGTGTTCACTACTCATCAGGGAAATGAAAATTAAAATCACAATGAGATATCACCTCATACCTGTCAGAGTGGCTATTATCAAAAAGACAAAAAAATAACAAGTTTTGGGAAGGAGGTGGAGAAAAGGGAACTCGTGTGCATGGTTGGAGGAAATGTAAATGGGTGCATCCACTGTGGAAAACCACAGAGAGGTTTCTCAAAAAGATATCTGCACCCCCATGTTCATTGCAGCATTCTTTACAGTAACCTAAGTTTCTACCCACAGATGAATAGATAAGGAAACTGTGGTATATGTAGAGGATGGGATATTATTCAGCCACGAAAAAGAAGGAAACCCTGCCATTTGCGACAACATCCATGGACCTTGAGAGCATTATGCTAGGTAACATAAATCAGACAGAGAAAGACAAATACACTGTGATCTCACTTATATGTGGAATTCAAAAACAACAACCACCACCAAGCTCATAGTACAGAGAACAGATTGGTGGTTGCCAGAGGCGGGGCCAGGGGTGCCATGGCAGTTGGGCAAAATGGGTGAAGGTGTCAAAAGGTACAAACTTCCAGTTGTAAAATAAAGTGCTAGAAATGTGATGTACAGTATGGTGACTATAGTTAACAATACTGTAATGCATATTTGAAAGTTCCTAAGAGACTAGATCTTATAAGTTCTCATCACAGGAAAAAAAATTGTAACTTTGTGTGGTGATGGATGTTAACTAAACTTATTCTGGTAATTACTTTGCAATATATGCATACATCAAATAATTATGTTGTACACTTAAAACTAATAAAATAGTATATGTCAATTATATCTCAAGTTTAAAAATCTGGTGTTAGGCCTTCCCTGGTGGCACAGTGGTTGAGAGTACACCTGCCGATGCAGGGGACGCGGGTTCGTGCCCAGGTCCGGGAGGATCCCACATGCCGCAGAGCGGCTGGGCCCGTGAGCCATAGCCGCTGAGCCTGCGCGTCCAGAGCCTGTGCTCAACAACGGGAGAGGCCACAACAGTGAGAGGCCCACGTACCAAAAAAAAAAAAAAAAAAAAAAAAAAAATCTGGTGTTAATTAGAATGAAAGATTATTGAATAAGAAAAAGTGTAAATGTTAAAAATATTGAAGAAATTCTTACAACAGTTAATCGGCTAATGTACAGTTTAGGAAATAATCAGCTGAGCCTTGGCTTCAAATATTCCTAGTCATGACCTTCAATTAGTATTCTTCTCAAAACTTGCTAAACCACTCCCCCTCCACGTTCTTTTTTCCTTCTTGAAGTCATCAATATAATTTTGGTGCCTCACTTTTCTCAAGCCAGTGAATTAAGGAGGTAGAGAAAAGGAGGGACTAAAAATCTGTCTTCAGATAGCTTACAGAAAGAGTAGAAGACAAAGACACAGGTTCGTCTGAATCCTACTTCTGCCACTTATTTTTCTGTGAATTTGGGTAAATTACTCGAAGTCTGTGTGCCTCAGTTTTCACATGTCAAGTAGAAATTATAATATTACCTCATACAGTTGCGATGATTAAATGAATTAACAATGTAAAACATTTGTGAGAGTACCTAGCACAGGGTAAGTGCTCAGCAAGTGTTAGCTCTCACTGTTGTCATGGCCAAGATATTCAGGAAGCATCTTGGGAGGAGGGGGTTTTTGTGACACTGGGCTGTAAAAGAGGAAGAGTTACTGAAATGTGGTGGTGGGATTAGGGAATCACTTGTCTTTCTCAGTCTCCCTCCATCTTTTCCTTTGTCTTTCTATCCTTTGCCTTTCACTCTATCTGTCTGTTGATCCCATCTCCTCTCATCTCACGTTATCTCATCCTATTTTTCCCTTTGGACCTTTCTTGGGTTTCACTAAAATGCCATGATCGATGATAAGATTAAACAAAAATGCGTTATAGATCTCTGTCTGATAGTTTATTGTGAATTATTAATGAAATACAATGAGCGGTTAGAACCTTACCTGTTTTGGGTGAAAGAGTAGCCAACTGTTCTTCCTAAGACATCTGGATCACATATATAAATAGCACTGTAAAACACTGGGTGGGAGCTATTTGGAGTCAGTGCATGACATCTTGTGGTCAGTCATTCTACCTATTACAAACACTGTCATGAGTGTAAAGTGTAAGCACACCGTCAAGTAAAAGTGAAAAACAGCCCCAGAAAGAGTCAAACATGTATGTAACCACATGTATAAATCCACATTATATATACCCTGTCTTTTTCTCGTACAAATAACAAATTGAAACCCAGAGAGTTTGAAGATGTGTTCAGGGTCAGAGAAGTTAGAAACTTGAATGCAATCTGTCCTTACTAACTCACTTCAGAGTCTCTTTGACTGGAGAACTTTCTACAATAAATACCATCAACCTGGCTCTCCCAGGGTCCTTCCCTCACCCACTCCTTGTCCCCCTGAATACTCCTCTCTCTTTCTAGAGTTCTTATCTCAGAGTGCTGTAATTGTTTACTTGGCCTCTCCCAAACTAGACTATGAATAGGCTAGGGGTTGCGGCTTTTATCTGCGCTCTTAGCACCTGGCATGGATGCCTGGCTCTAGAAGGATCTTAGCAAGTATGACTGGAATGTATGGGCTTGATTTTTCTGACTGAGTTTAGAGCACTTTCCTTTCTAACAGTGCTACTTCCCCTGTGGCAGTGTTTCTCAAAATGTGTTCTGTGGAATGGCAGAATCATTTGGGGTGCTTGATTTAAAAAAGCTCATTTCACCTCAGTCCTAGAGGTCAGAACTTCTGGGTGTAGGGCCTGGAAATCTTAAGCACCTCATGTGATTCTAATGAAGACAAGTTCAAAAACCTTTCTTTGACTTGTTTGTATAGAGGGGTAGCTTGGAAGGGAGAACGTGGTTGGTCCCTAACTGGCATGCTTTCAAGGGGCTCGGCCTGGGCCTCATTTTGGGGAGGTGGTAGGGTGGTGACTCATTTTTGAACAGACACTTCCCTTCTGGGCTTTTACTTATCTTTTGTTTGGTCAGCCCAATATTGCTCAGAGCGACCGCTAAGGGGCAGCAAAGTACAGGGGAAAAATGAGAGGGTCATTAAAACAATGGAGACCTTTGAAATAGATCAGTAAGAAAGACCTGCCTAGAAATAATGAGTTAAGGTGCCCCAATCCCCTTCATACTTTTACTTACTATTTTAGGGATTTAATTTTCAAGCATCATAATTTATATTTTGTTAAGTAAATGATTACTCGATTATGGATAAAATTCCCTCAAAGCCAAGAAAATAGTGTTTAGAAACAGCTTTTCTTAAAACCAAAGAGACTATCCCAAATGAAGATATGTTCTAACACTGATAAGAAGCGGAAATTTTTTAAATAGTTGTAAAAAACATATTATATCATTTGAACTATGTGATGGAGCATATTGTATCCTAAGATTTTGATCAAGAAAGAATAATGGAAATTTCAGAACCATTATTATACCTAACTTGTTCCATGCATTATAAAACAAATCTAGCATCTTGGACAATTTTATTCATAGTCTGGAATTGTAAAGTCATTAATAACTCACATGTGATCTGAGAAAAGCAATTTTATCATGTTATAGTGGCACTTACTGGATGCCTGACACACAGTGGATTTGTAATGAAGAATCATTCCCTCAACATTGTTAGTTCCCTGGGGGATTGATTATGATATATGATGATGGCCCCAAATAACTCCCTCTAGTCTTTTGAGTTCTACACAGATGTATCCATTAGTCCACTGGACAGTTCCCAACTTAACTGTCCTTAAACATCTCAGCTTCATCATGTCCCAACTGGAAATCCTCTCCCTTCTCCATGCCCTACCCACACTTTCTCCTCCACCTGGTATCTCAGCCTGAAAGCAAGTAATCATCCTGGAATCCTCATTTTTCCTCATTCACAACATTGACTCCATTTGTAGATTGTTTTATGAAGAAATTTAACTCACTAGAAAGATTTAGGGTAGATCCCCAAACCTACAGAAAGGCAGGAGAACCATAATTTGGACATGCTTGAAGGACATGGGTTGGCAGGGAACTTGTGGGAAAACACGGTCTTTCTGGCCTGGAGATCCAGGGTAACTGTGGTGACTGGGAAGAGTGTGGGACTCTCAGAAAGAAAAGAGCCAGATTGGAGGATCCCTAAATTCTGTCCACCTACAGCTCTGGTTGACGCCTGAATGACACATGTGCCAAGCAGATTAAAACAGGTTAGATAAAGACAATGGGTCTGACATAAGAGGAGCTACCCCCCAGGAAACAGAGTCTACTAAAACCAAAGAGGTAATACTCACCAGAGAAAATAGCTCAGAGGGTTAAAGCCAAAAATAAATGGAGACCAGCCTTGAAAATTCCCCGAGCAGACAAAACCAGTTTAGTCATAGGAACAAAGCTTAATTTAGCTTAATTTGCAGCACTAACTTGACCTGGGTCTTTCTTCCTTATGCCTCTAGGAAATCATAAGCAAGCAAAACTTGAACTATTTCCAAAATTCATATGAGGTAACCACTAACCAATTCCCCATCATTTAAGAAAATTCTAATACTATAACCAATCACTGTGAAGAATGAAGTCACTGCCTTCTGGATAGATAACGTTTGTTCTTTTTTTTTTCTTTTTTTTTTTTTGTGGTACGTGGGCCTCTCACTGCTGTGGCCTCTCCCGTTGCGGAGCACAGGCTCCGGACGCGCAGGCTCAGCGGCCATGGCTCACGGGCCCAGCCGCTCCGCGGCATGTGGGATCCTCCCGGACCGGGGCACGAACCCGTGTCCCCTGCATCGGCGGGCAGACTCTCAACCACTGCGCCACCAGGGAAGCACTGGATAGACAAACTTTGTAACAATATACTCCTGAGCCTTATTCCAAGTTTTGGTTTGAGTGCTCCTGGCTCACAAACTGTCTTTTGACGTGGGCACAATAAACTTTTATTAATCACTACTTTCGTGATTTGTTGTTGCTTTTATTGATACTCCTGCTATTTCTGAACGTTTGAGGAGAGGCTCCAAAAGTTAATATTCACAGCATCTGGATTACAACCCCAAATTATCCAACATACAAAAAACTAGGAAAATGGGACACATTGTTAAGAAAGAAGAAAATCAGTTGAGACCAACCCTGAGATGACAAACATGAACTAGGAGATAAGGAGGTCAAGGCGGTTGCTATAACTACCCTCAATGAAGTAAAACAAAATATGCTACCCATGAATGAAACATGGGAAATCTCAGCAGAGAACTGAAAGCAATAAAACACCAAATGAAAATTCTAGAACTGACAAAAATAAGTATTTGAAATAAAAGATTGCTAGAGGGGTTTAGCCAAAGGGAAGTTACAGAGAAAATAGTAGTGAAGTTGGAGATAGTTCATGAGATATTATCCAATATTAAGAAGAGAGAGGGAAAAAAAGATTGGAAAAAAGAATGTGGCTTCAGAGAATTGTTAGATAATATCCAGTGGTTTAACGTAGTGTAACTGCAGCCCTAGAAAGACAGGAGTAAGATTACTGTCAGACAGGAGCAGAAACAAGTATGTGAAAAAATAACAGCCAAGTATTTCTCCCCATGCCACATTTAGGATTTCTGAATTTCTAAAAATTGAGGTTCTGAAAAATTAAGTACTACTATTTGAGTATGAGTTTTTCTAAACCTGAGGTCTGTGTTCTCCCCCTGCAACCCCACCGAGGACTGTGTCCTTAATTACGCCACTATTCTGCCTTAATCATAGGTGCTCACTAAATTAAAAAATAAACTTTGAAAAGCAAAACAAAATAATCAATACTATTTTCAGGGCAAAAAGTCCAGTTTTTCTAGACAAAATGACCTAAATAAAGTTTGTATGGTGAAACAGCTCTCGAAATTAAAGTGCTGTGATAGGTCTTTTTTGTTTTGTCCCTTTAGCATAGGCCTAATCTGCCCAATACAGCTGTAACTAGCCACATGTGGCTATTTTAACTTAAGTTCTTTAAAATTAAATTGAATTAAAAAATCAGTTTCTCAATTGAGAAACCACATTTCAAGTGTTCAATAACCACATGTGAATAGTGGCTGTCATATTGGACAGTGCAGATTATAGAATGTTTCTTTCATCACAGAAAGTTTTATTGGATAGCTAGCTCTGGGCTAGACTATATGTGGTTCAACTCAATTAACTAACAAGAGCATTGAATCAACAAGGACATTAAACCTTGTTTCCTCTGATCTAAAGCTTCAAAACTTGTCCAAGAATATTTTAGGGAATCATTAAGACTCTTAAGCAAATGTTAAAAATCTAGGGTAACAATATGGACCTGATACTTGGCATATATTTTCTTTGGCATCCCTCCTCTTAGGGACGCACTGTGTTCCTGTGTTGTCCTCTGACTGCTTTATGTTTCAGGGCCACCCAACAAACACTTCTTTTCTGAACCTTCTGTTGTACAATAAACATGTCCAGTTTCTCAGTCTCTATGCTAGGCAAGAATGGATTGTCTATGGATATAATGTGATACTAGATATGAAAAATGTTCTACTACATTGCCCCTCACAGTAAAATACACTTTCCAGAGAGCTCTTAAAGATGATGCTTTGCTAAGAATTTCCAGCATCATGGAGAGACAAAAAGACTTTAAAGGAGCTATTTATCACATCTTGCCAAGGAGGACTGGGGGTATTACTGTGTCTGTGCTCTTCCTAATTAATCATTTATATCTGTAGAAAATAGTTCTGTTGCATCGGTTAAACTCTATTTCAAAATGCTTTTTCTAGACTCTCATCAAAATTCCCCTCCCCTCCCACCAGATTTAGCATCCATTGATGATTCTCTCTGAATCAATATTATTGTGATGGCTCCAAAATTATGATGCTCCAACTCCAGCACCCTCTCTGTATGTATCAGTTGCACTTGGTATTCTACTATAATAAAGAGCCCTTCTTTATCTACCTATGATCTATCTATCTATCTACAATCATCTCTCTCTTTCTTTTTCTCTCTAATTAATATGGCGTCACAGTTTCTCATTTTTTTCGAATGGTTTATAATTTGTTTTTACTCTCCCTAATTATTTTAGCACTCAAATTGTCCCTTATTTGGCCAGTGGGAACCCATTCATGCTGTAACAGCGTCTTTATGAAAGTGCTCCAACATTAAAAAAAAAAAATGATATAAAAATATGTTCCAGTTTCTTCCTGTACTTTCCTGGTCCCATGGCTTGGATGAATCATTTCTTTGAGAAGCTCTAGCTCCTTTTACGGGCATAAAATATTAAGCCAAGATGTGGGTCTGAGGAGTGCTCATCACTCCTCAAGTGTCTGCTTCTAGGGAAGGGTAAGATTTAAGACACTCTATAAGACTGAAGGCTGCTATTTTAGGGCCCAAGTGTAAAGACCTGAGGAAGAGGTCTCTCTCCTTTTGCACTACAGCAGCATTGCCAGTGAAGTGGGGAGCCTAAAGCTTGGGGAGATAGCAGCCTTTACGTAGACACTCAGACTCTAAGGCAGGACACCATCTATGGTGGCAGTGATGAAATTTCTTTAGCCAGCTCTAGAATAAAACAAGAGATGTGGTGAACTTTACCTGGAGAGCTGGGACAGAAGAAGAAAATATGCGGGTGTCAAATGGTCTTTTTATGGGGTAAACTGACTTGTGAGCACATGCATGCCCCCACCTTGGGAATCCCAGGAGTAACTGGGAGATGTTCTCTAAGGAGGAGACTTAGACTTATGCCATTAAACCAGTGAGGGCTTAAGTAAGTATAAACTTGAAGAATAAAAGTAAAAATGAGGGTCTTCCCTGGTGGCACAGTGGTTGAGAATCTATCTGCTAACGCAGGGGACACGGGTTCGAGCCCTGGTCTGGGAAGATTCCACATGCCGCTGGAGCAACTAGGCCCGTGCGCCACAGCTACTGAACCTGCGCGCGTCTGGAGCCCATGCTCTGCAACAAGAGAGGCCGTGACAATGAGAGGCCCGCGCACCGCGATGAAGAGTGGCCCCTGCTCGCGGCAACTAGAGAAAGCCCTCGCACAGAAACGAAGACCCAACACAGCCAAAAATAAATAAATTAATTAATTAAAAAAAAAAAAAGTAAAAATGAGTTGATTTAAAATTCATGGACTAGTAAATCCTGAAAGTACCACAGGTGTATATACACACATACCACACATACACAAACATTTAAAATTAACAAAGCCTACTTACTAGAGAGTATAGATATATAGATAAAAGATACACGGGTGTGTTCACATAGCCTTTTTTTAAGAACCTGCAGTTTCAACAGAGGACAGAGCTCTGGTACGGGATAATGGCAATACAAGTAGCCTAGTCTCTAGTTCAGTTAAGATATAGATGCAAGGTTGTACATTTTCATGGTTAAATGAAGTAAAAAAATAATTAGTCACTATTGTTTGGTGAGCTCTGTAAAGTGTTTGAAGACTGTTTTCCTCAGTATAAAAACAAACAAAAACAAACACCAGGAGAAACCAACTTGGTCACTACTTGAATTTTGGAGGACTTAGCATGAATCCATTCCCACCAGAGACATGGCTAATCTACAACCTCCCTACCCACCCTGCCCCAAGACCATTCCAGGTGTTGCCTACTCCTCTGTGGTAGGTTTAAAAATATACTGTTTTTTAAGGATGGGAAGGTAAGGGGCTAGGTGAGTTATTGCTTATTTTCATCAATCTTACTGATTTTAGACATCTAAAACTGGCTAGTAGCAGGGAAAATACTTACACACTGGTTATATATTAGTATCAATCTGGTAAGAATAGTTCTCCAAATCATCTTAAGCTATCAGACCACAAAGGAATACAAAAAGAAAAGAAAACCCCATAAACTCTGAAAATATAAGCAATAGAAGAAATCTATTCCCCAAATAAGTTTAACAAGCTATTATGAGTAAATGTTTCCTCCGTCTTTACAGTCTATACTATAGGGATTTTTGAGGCTATAATTTGAAGAAGATGTAATTTATTCCTTCCTTCTTGAAAGAATGAAGTACAGTTTATCATTACTGCTGAAATGACTACTTAAGGGAGATAGCTTAGTAAATAAAACAGCCTTTGGTAGCTTAATTAGTTCTCAGGTGGTTACAGGCAAGATTTCAAAAGGTAAAGTAACACAAAAAAGGGATTTTCTAGTGATTAGCTAATTACATTTTATAAAACATATCATTGGACTGAGTATGTTGACTATAATTTTAATGACTTCCTGCAACAAGTTTTCACTCTAAATATATTAAAAACTTGGGAATACTTTTTGGAAAGACCAAGAGGTTAGAGTTAATATGCCCCTCAAAATGGGAGAAACGTTACTAGCTTTCATTTTAACTAGAAATTTTTTCCTCTTACAGAAGCTTTTGAAATTGCCATCTCCTTCTTGTTTTAAATGGCTGAAATAGGGAAGTTGAGAACCTTGAAATCATTCAAACAAGAAGGCAATGGTGAACAATTTCTCCCAAGCTGAAGCTGTGAAACTCTGCTACAAGAACGTGAACAGGTCCTGTCTTAAGACTCCTTACTCACCAGGTCCTCGGGCAATTCTGTATGCAGTCCTCAGTTTTGGGGCCCTGCTGGCTGTGTTTGGAAACTTACTGGTCATTACTGCTATTCTTCACTTCAAACAGCTGCACACATCTACAAAGTTTCTGATCGCATCCCTGGCCTGTGCGGACTTCTTGGTGGGAGTGACTGTGATGCCCTTTAGCACAGTGAGGTCTCTGGAGAGCTGCTGGTACTTTGGGGAGAGTTACTGTAAATTTCATACATGTTTTGATAATTCCTTCTGTTTTGCTTCTTTATTTCACTTATGCTGTATCTCTGTTGACAGATATATTGCTTTACTGATCCTCTGACCTACCCAACCAAGTTTACTGACTTGGTTTCAGGAATATGCATTGTTCTCTCTTGGTTCTTTTCTATCACATATAGTTTTTCTATCTTTCACACAGGGGTCAATGAGGAAGGAGTTGAGGACCTAGTAGTTGCTCTCACCTGTGTAGGAGGCTGTCCGGCTTCAATGAATCAAAATTGGGTTCTAATTTATTTTCTTCTATTCTTTATACCCACTGTTGCCATGGTGTTTGTTTATATACGGTAAGGTATTTTTGGTGGCTAAATATCAGGCCAGGAAGATGGAAAGTACAGCCAGCCAAGTTCAGTCCTCCTCAGAGAGTTATAAGGAAAGAGTGGCAAAGAGAGAGAGAAAAGCTGCTGAAACATTGGGTATTGCTATGGCAGCTTTTCTGGTCTCTTGGCTTCCATACATTATTGACGCTATAATTGACGCTCATATGAATTTTATAACTCCTCCTTATGTTTATGAGATTTTAGTGTGGTGTGTTTATTATAATTCAGCTATGAACCCCTTGATATACGCTTTCTTTTATCCATGGTTTCAGAAGGCAATAAAACTTATTGCAAGTGGCAAAGTCTTAAGAAGTGATTCATCCACAATTAATTTACTCTCTGAGGAAACAGATGTATATTGTTAAGATTACTGCAGGGACTTTAAAACTAATGTGGGGGCTTCCCTGGTGGCGCAGTGGTTGAGAGTCCGCCTGCCGACGCAGGGGACATGGGTTCGTGCTCCGGTCCGGGAAGATCCCACATGCCGCGGAGCCGCTGGGCCCGTGAGCCATGGCCGCTGAGCCTGCGCGTCCGGAGCCTGTGCTCCGCAACGGGAGAGGCCACAACAGGGAGAGGCCCGCGTACCGCAAAAAAAAAAAAAAAAAACTAATGTGGATTAAGGTCAAGCGCAAAATTAAACACTTGGATCTAGAGAGGCAAGCGTAATCATTTGCCAACTAGGAGGATATTAACATTCAATGGTTAGTTGTTCTAAAACATTTGTTTTCTTCATACATTTTGACATTTTTTTAGCATTTAGAAATAAATGAATAGGATTTGCTGATGATTTTCCATTTCGTATTCTTTTATGCTTTTCTGATTCTCTACCTTTGCATCTGAAATTTCTCATTGTTTCTTCAAATAATTTGAATTTTGTAGATCCTTCTATCCTTGTTACCAATGTTTATTTGTCCAAAATGTATATAGGGGAAAAAAACCTCTTGCCTAACTTGAAGGTAGATTTTGGGGGGACAAAAATCTTCCAAAGTACAGTTTGAGAAGTAAATACAAGATTATAAATTCCTGAAACTTTTGTTAATCTACAAGGACTTTAGAAAAAGCTGCAGTGGGAATTTCCCAGTGAATTAAACATTGAAAAACACTGAAGCTCTTGTGTTTTCCAAACCCTGGTGATGCCTCCTCTCCATTTTACAGACGCTGTGTTCAAAGAACATGTACAGTGATTATATGGTTAGACTGCATTTTACTTTTGGAGGACATAATTTATTATGGTCAAATGAGCATGTGGACAAAGAGATGGTTTCTGTACTGCTTTTCTTTAGCAATTTGAAGTAAAATAAGAATTTTATAAAAAAGCTAATTCAAATTAACATTTTTTTCACTTTTGAGTTCGTTCCTTGTACTAGACACTGTATTTGGCATTGGAAATATAAAACCGAATGACCCGAATATAACTAAGAATTATTTCAAATTAGCAAGTACCCAAACTGGTATTGTAGACTCTAGGAAGAGCTTCGGTTTTCTCATCTGATAATTTCTTAGTCACATGAATTTTAATTCATTTTAATTAAACATATACATTGCGTGTTTAAGATAGAGTAAAAATTTGAAAAAAACTAAAAATAGGGTGATTTGCCTTTTCAAGTCTTTGAATCACAGCCTTAAATCTTTGTTTATGTAGCTAGCTGATTTTCACAGACTATTCTGTAGCAAACTTGTTTTTTTTTTTGGCCATGCTGCATGGCTTGTGGGATCTTAGATCCCTGACCAGGGATCAAACCCAGCCCATGGCAGCGAAAGCACCAAGTCCTAACCACTAGACCACCAGGGAATTCCCTGTAACAAACTTGTTTTATGAAATGAGAAGAAGAGATAACTAAGTAAACAGAGTTACATAAACATTATGTGTTATATGTTTTATTAATGAACCAGTTTGGAAATACTTTACACAAGATTAAGCTGTTTCACATTTGTGCATTAATACCTTTCAAATAGAGCTGACAGTATTTAGGAGAAGAAAAGGTAAAGGTAAAGAGGATGAAAGGTATTTGCAGCAGAATACCTGTGTGGTTCACACCATAGCGTCATGGAACAGGTCTACTGGTCACCTTTTTTAAAATTTTTTTGCGGTACGCAGGCCTCTCACTGTTGTGGCCTCTCCCGTTGTGGAGCACAGGCTCCAGACGCGCAGCCTCAGTGACCATGGCTCACGGGTCCAGCCGCTCCGCGGCATGTGGGATCCTCCCGGACCGGGGCACGAACCCGTGTCCCCTGTATCGGCAGGCGGGCTCTCAACCACTGTGCCACTAGGGAAGCCCTAGATAAGTTTTTTTTCACTTCTCCCTTTGTGTTTTCAAGCATGTTGCTGATAACTCGAGCATGTCATTTGGAAACAATAAAGATTTTGCCATGAATACCAACCATAATAGAGCCAGGAGTAAAAAAACATGTAGTGAACAGTACTGTCCCCCCAAATTTGTTGAAAGTAAGTGCACAGAAATTGAAGCAAGCAACGAGAATCTCATAGCTCTGCATACCAGAAACATTGACCTTAGATAGCACTAAACCAAAAGAAGAAAGCGTAGGGGCTGATCAACAAAATGTCGACAGGTGCTTTATCATGGAGGTGGTCATTTTGGTCGTGTAGTGTAGGGGGTAACACACAGCATAAAATCGATCAATTGCCATGGAACAGAGGAGGAAAGTGGAGGCCAGACTTAGCATCATGTCAAAGCTCGTGTGGAATTTGCAAAACCACCCCCAAAATACCAGCAGCTCTCCACTGATCACACCATGCTGCATGGCATAATGACCGAACCCAGCAGAAAGTCAGTGGTTGCCATGGAGAGTTGCCATGGAGAGGATCAGAAAATTTGTGGGCGAGTGAAGTTGCTTGAAATGCGATATGGAAATGATTATAGCCGAGTTTCCAAAGATAGTGATAAACATGGCCCCAATCATAATTGAGTACATTATTCCTCGGACATGAAAATGGCAGCTGGTGGGAGGACAGGATTTATTTCCAAATTTTGGACAACTGGATAAGTCTTCAGGAATATAAGTTAGATCCATGGTGCTTTATGACTTCAAATTACTTTCTAGGAGGATAAGTTTGTGTCTCTTCTCTTCTTAAAATGATTCCAGTAAATTTCAGTCCCTGAGAGTACAATAAAGTCCCCTGTTATTAATTCATTTCAATTATATCTAAATATTTAAAATTATATCACTGGTGTTTACTTTCTGAGTTATTTGCTACATTTGAAAATGAAAAATCTCAACTGCTCACTCTTTCCTGTTTTAGTCTATTTTATTTCATCCATCTATTTATTCATTCAAAATGGGTTTATCTATTGGCTGTTCTATTCCCTGTAATGTATTGGAAGCTTTTCAGTGGTTTACTCCACTTACATGAGGCATCTAAAATAGTCAGACTTATGAAGCAGAGAATACTATAGTGGTTATTGGGGGAACTGGGTAGTTGCTCAGTGTGTATAAAGTTTCAGTTATGCTAGATGAATAAGTTCTAGAAGTCTGCTGTACAACATAATGCCCATTATTATTAAGATGGTATTGTGCACTTCAAAATTCATTAAGATGGTAGACCTCATGTTAAGTGTTTGTACCACAAAGAAACAAACAAAACAAAGGGACAGAAGGAAAACCTGGGAGGTGTTGGATATGCCTAATACCTTGATTTTGGTGATGGTATCACAGGTGTTTGCATATTTCCAAACTCATCAAATTCTGCAGCTCACGGTATATCAATTATACCTCAATAAAGCTGTTTTTTTAGAAAAAGGGGGTCAATTTTCACGTTAAACTGACACTTCCCTAGAAACTCCTTTGAACTACAACATAAAAATACTTAATCCACAAAAGCTAAGTGAAATCACAATGTTTTCCTTCCTCATTCTTTCGATAATTTGAAATCTTCGTTTGTAAAAAGTCTGTGGGTGTTTTAAGAGTTATAAATGGCATGCGGCTATTGAAATACACAGAAAGCCATGTACCTACCGGCTAAACCACAGCTTCTGTACTGTCTATTCCCTTCCTCTCCTCTCCCCTTTCCTCCTCTCCTGTCTTCTACTCTTCATTACCCTTCCCTGTATTTCTTGAGTCTTCTTCCTTATCTGAGATTCTAACTAGTGGAACCATGTCACATACTCCATTGCTGACTGACTCATTACAGTCACAAATTTCCCACTCACAGACTCATGTGACTCCTATTGGTCACAGGCATGCCTTTCTGATATACGACCAGGAGGCAAAGACCTAGTCTATCTTGCTCACCCCTGGATTCTCAGTACTCAGGTTAATGTTTGTAGCAGGCACTAGATACATATTTCTGAATGAATAAATTTATACATAAATGGTAAGTTACAGTTGTTTTTTTAAATACCTGCATTGTTCCAGTAAAAGCAATTGATTCAATATGTTTGAAACTTTGATGAAAATGAATGGACTAGATTCAGGAGCTCAATTCATGACAGTATCCTCCTGTATTAAATTGCTTCTGTTGCTGCTATAAAAGAATCCCTCCCAGAGTAGCATTTAGACAGGCAGAGCTGAGAGATTTTCTACGAACGTATTTTACTGATCCCTTAGGCTAGTGAGACAAGAACTAAGGATCTTGAGTCCAGATAGATACGAAGGTATTAGTAAAAGAAAGAAAAAAAAAAGCTGCTGAGTGTTTCAGCTAAATGCACTTGGGAGATGGTGGCAGTAGTGGGATAAGAGCCCACTCAGTGGTCCATGGTTATGTTAGGATGGGGTTTTACTGGCTCATTAATGTCCCTTATGCAATACTTGGCGCCTTACCTACCTCTTTGCAGAGTTGGGAGTGTTCTTCCCACTGAAACTCACATACTCTCAATAATTAAAGAAAATACTGCGTTGGAGAGCACGTACTTAATTAAACTTGTACATATTTAAGTCCATGAATATGTAGGCAGTTAAAGTACGTTATTACCCAGAAAACTATGTGTCACACCTCAACTGCCCACATGATTTCAATGATCACAGCCATGACATTGAACCAACTTCACCTGGGTGTTGCATACAAGTAACTGCTCCATTTTTTAAAGATTGAGAGGATTCTAGAAGGTGTTTCGATGTGAGACCAAATCTTCCACTATGCCCACTTACTATTTATAAAAGGGAAAATTCAAATACTTTCAGAACTGGAGAAGCCCTCAAATGGAATGTTTACAAAGATTTATTATGTGATGCAGTTTCCAGCCTCCTTTCTCCCTTACATTCCACAGTATGGCTTTGAAATCAGGCAGCCCTGTGGTTGATTTTTGGTTGCACCACTTATTAACCATATTATTTTGGACAACTTTCTCAGGGCTCCTGAACCTCAGTCTCCTCCTTTATAGAATAGGTAGAATAGACCCTATTTAACATTTTATTTTAAACATTGTTAGAAGCATGACATCTATCTAGTAAACACTTAATGAAGCCCATGTTAACCAGTTTTAATGAATAATGACCTTTTGGAAAACTGTATTCTGATTTCTAAATCGCTGATTTTCAAAGAAACTTTTGTTTCCTAACTTGCTTATAAGTTTAAAAGTTGTCTATGAAGGTATTTAAGGCCATTAGCATTATTCCTACCTTCCTTCCTGCTTTTCCTCATAAGGATTAAGACATTTCTTTCAATTTTATACTTTTCTTTTTTGAGTCTTCCATGTAAACTATTTTATTAAACCCTGTAACCTTGATGAAATTGCCATTTTTGTATGTAAAAAATGTCCAAATATGAATAATATCCCACGGGGATCTTTTCCTTTTTCCCCTCAAGTTTTAGTTTCAAGCGCTGACAGATAATAGGGTTGGCACATCTCCAGTCGTGTACATTTACAAGGAGTCAGATTATCAGTGCTAGACTCTATCATGGAACTAAAGCTTATTGAAGAGAATCTTCAATGGGCTGGACACATTCATTTCAGTAGAAAAGTTTGGTTCAGAATCTAACATTCACAGCCTTAAAGTATGAATGTCATAAAAGATAGTGGTAGAAAATGGAAACTTATAATCCGTGGTTCTAACAGAAAGAGGCAAATATTTGCCCATGCTATCTATGAGGCACCAACTAATGCAAGCGTCAGCTTGCTATAAACATGTTCCCTTCTTCTAGAACCTAACTTCTCAGGTAAGGAACTTAAAATTGCCATTGCCACGTATGTGTGTATAAGTGTATGTGTGTACAGATCCATAAATTTATCCAAATTGTGATTTTTCTCCTTTTTATTTGTGGGAAAAAGTCATATCAGAAGGATTAGCAAAGGAAAATATAAATAAGTGTTGTTAGTTCTTTAATATACTGACTCAAATTAAATGCAATAAAAAGCAAGTTTAAATTTTTTTATTTGAACTTAAATAATGTTGATAAGTAATATGCTTTCTTTTTCTCCTTTAAAGTTTGATTGCTCCATGCTTCCTGGAACTTAAGGCTGAAGTCTAAAGTATTTCAGCTGTTAGAAAATTGTTTAAGAGAACCTCATAAATTTTCCAACCAGCCTCTCAGAACATAGGCTCTTCTGAATGTCTCTGCTCAAGGTGTTTAAGTTAGGAGAAAGAGACTTTCACTGAAACCAGCACCAACTTGAAGACCTGGAACTAACACCAACAATAACTGTTTCATCATTTCTCTTGCCACAGGTCAGAAAGTAATGTCAATTTTTACATAACCTATTAAAAAACTGATCTTAAACTTCCAAGTCTCAAATATAAATTCTATTTTTAAAGCTCCAAAATCATTCTTAGCCTAAAAGCAGATGCCATTCAAAGAGCAGATTTGTGTTAATTTTCAATTAAACTTGTTAAATAAAGATTACAGTACAATTTTATGAGTAATTTCAAAATTTGAACTAGTATCGTATTGCCAAAGTATAAATGGTGTGCGTAGTATAATAAGAAAGATAAGCAAAGGTTGAGATTTATGAAAATCCATGATGTCGGATCTTTTCTGGTTAATTCTCTAATGTCTATCATAGACCATAATGAATATTTAAAGACTAAAATAACAGAAACACTTGGAAACCATGCCAGGGATGACAATAAGTAGACTGCATTCAAATGCTGCACTGAAGACTAAGATAAACAGAAGAAAAAGATTTTTCTCTATGACTCATTTCTATGACAAATAACTTATTTGTTCCAAATAAATGGAATCACAGTTCTTAAGTAAGCTTCATTAAACTACATGGCAGTTGGCAATGGGTAGAAATGGGCTGGGAGCAGGAAAAACATATTGAAAACATTGTCTTTTTGAAAACAGCTGGGAGCAGGAAAAACCCAGTTGGCAATGGGTAGAAATAACATATTGAAAACATTGTCTTTTTGAAAACAGCTGGGAGCAGGAAAAACAATTTAAGTAACAATAAATACACACACAGAACAGGCAGAGTGACCTCCATGTCAGAGAGCAGGGGAAGAAAGGAGAGTGAAAATTATAACCATAGCAAAGCATCTTTGTTATAATAATCTATAAACTATAGCATTATTTGAAAACAAACAGAAGAGAAAAATCTTTACTAAAACTATCAGAGTAAATCTTTACTGCTACTATCAGAGAAGTAGCAGGCCCAAGGGGAACTGATCTAAATAAATCTTTTATCAAGACCACATACACTTTTTTTGGTGGATACAGGCATGAGAAAACATGCCTTGTCTTGAACACTGGAGCACTGGCTTGCCCCTGATAAATGTATCTTTTCAGCATCTGTTGGCATGGTTGTAATCTTTCCTCCCTTCAGTCTACAATACTCCAGCAACCTTTGGCCACAGTCTCCCCATAAACGTCCTGGCTCGGCCAACCCCCTTTCCTCCACCTGACCCTTTATCTCTGACAACCTGAAGGCTCAGCTCAAATATCATTTCCCTCCAGAAACCTTTTTTCACTCTCCTTGGAGTTAATCTCATAAAATTATAGACTATTGAGGTGGCTGAAGATCTTAGAGATAAGTTGTCCACTTCCTCATTTTACAGCTGACTTCCATTTCCAATGCCTTTGCTTCCTTCTTCTAGCACACCACTTTAAAAAAATACTTAATCTTAATTTACAGTTCAATCCCTTGAGAAATTTACAGTTAATCAGATAAAATGCCATTAACCATCTAAGCCTGGCAACACTTAATGCAGAGCTGTGTACATGGCAGGCAAGTAGTAATGGCTTGCTGAATTAAGTAGAAAGAAATTAATTTCAACACAGTAAGGAACCTACTTAATAGCCATCTTGTCTCATGGTATTAGAGACGTTTAGTTTGGGAAAGATTAAAATATTAGGAAACAGTAAATCCTGTTTGGAAAGTAGTTAATACCCACTCCCTAAACATACAGTATTCCAAATGAAACCCACTCAACACAAATTCTGAATGTTTTAAAGTTTCTAAATTACTTGAAAGGCATATTTCTACTGCATTCTCCCAACTCTTCCCTGTATAGAAAATAACTAAGGTCTTGAGGGAGCCATTGCTACTAAATATTGTAACTAACGTTACAATCCAGGTCTTTGGGTTCCTGTTGCAACAAACCTCCCACCATCACTTATCATCTAATAATGGGAAATAAAAATAATAATAACAGTAAGAAAGTCTATGGCTTCCTCTGTTCATAGTTTCTCCCATACAGTCCTTGCTAATTAAAGTATGGTCCGCAGACCAGCTACATCATCATCTCCTGGAAACATTTTTGGAAGTGAAAAACCTGACTCATCCCCAAATGCACATCTTGGAAAGATACCTGTGTTATTTGCATGACCATTGAATTCCAGGAGAACAGTTCTAGACAATAAAGAAACTGCGTTTTTAACTTGGGCATTCTTTGCATCTGAAATAAGTGAATAATTTTGAGGAGCAAAGAGCAACAGAGCATCTTCAGTACATACTGCTTGCAAGAGAAAAGAATATCAAAAGTGAAATATGTAGTGTCTGGCAGTGAATTAAGAAGCATAAACCAAGAGCTTTTTATTTAGATATACTATCAAAGAGGAGAGTGCGCGTTTACTAAATCATGTCTTGCAGAGTTCCTGTACTCTGCAAAAACATTTTTAATATGCCAATACATAGAGATTTACAAACCTTACCAAACAAATTTTGATGGAAAATTTAAGACCTTTTTTCCATAGCAATCATTTTCCAGTTAGAAAAAAATGCTACCTTCTCTCTTGCATCCTATTTGTAACAATTTCTGGTTCTTTATAAAATTTAATTACCACTATTCCATTATTTTGGAGAAGAGAATAAATCAGATTTTATTTAAAAAAGGATAGTACATTTCTAGGCCTTTTTATTGACTCAGTACTTTCCCTTTCTTGAAAAGTTGGTTGTAAATCATTGCGTCTCTTCTGGTGGCTTTACAGGCACGAGGTCAGGACTGTAGAAAGTGTGGTGTCAAGGACTGAGATATCTGACTCATATGAGCTTACCTCTGCTCTCAAGAGAACTGGAGTGAAGAACTCAGATCCAGGAGCTCCAAGAGAGACACAAAGTGCACAGCCCCAGTGGAACAGCTCTTTTATCTTTCTTTCCTGGGGGATATTGAATGATTCTGTCTATTTTTAATGTCTCAGATAGTTTTCAGTTCTTTTTTTTCCAAATAAAGGATGACAATTTCATGGTCATTGGGGCTTCATTCTGAAAAGATAAGTTATTAACACTTCTGTATCTTAAAAATATATAGACATATGTGGCTAAATTAAATGTTGGCTGATATCCAAAGGAGGAATAATTGTCTGAATCATAAAAGGTTTCTGTTTACACTTTGATTCCTGGATGAAATGAGAAGATATTGGGATGGGAGAAAAGTATTAATTTCTGCTTCAGTGATTTGTTCCAGTTTGACACAATCCTTAGGAAAAAAAATTGTTCATTCATATAATGTAATGGATAAATTAAACAAAAAACACTTCAATGAAACACAATGCGCTTACACGTACAAAAACACATATACAAACATATCCATGTATAGAACTAAAATTAAAGCTTCATAAGGCAATATTTACCCTCAATGCAAGTCATGTATTCGGAGATTATCTATTTTCTTCTCTTCTAGTTTTGCTTTCATTAAAAATGTCATTTGCAGCCAGTGGTAAAATAGAACCACTCGTGTCCACTTGCAAGAATAGGGTAACTTTTAAAGAATTTTCAGAGCCAGTTGACATTATATTCATAGCTTAAAATCAGCTCAATGGAAAAAAAAAACAAAAACATCAAATTCTACAAATCAGGGCTTTTTTTCCTTTCTTTTCAGAGCCAGGTGTTGAACATTTTCTAGGGCACCACTGGTTGCAGAACTCTACGTGGATTTCACAAGTTACTAATGGGTCTCAACTATAGTTAAAAAGTCACTGAATAACAAATATAAAGTTCCTTGTGCTCAGAGGTGCCCCCATAAATATAAGTTTTCTTCTTTCCTTCCTCCTCCTACTAGTCTAGTATTCAAAGCATATGTATATACATTAAGCAAAAAGGAGAGATACATTCAAAACACAACCTTTTTTTGGTATGTACTCCACATTTATTAAAAAATCATAACACCAATTAACAATACAAGGTGTGAATGAGCCTGAGAAAGAAAGGAAGGCTCTGACTGGAATTCTCCTGCTAATAAAATAGAAAATTGGGCTTCCCTGGTGGCGCAGTGGTTGAGAGTCCGCCTGCCGATGCAGGGGACACGGGTTCGTGCCCCGGTC
>NW_021703771.1:58728138-58824022 GCF_005190385.1 Monodon monoceros
AAAAAAAAAAAAAAAAAAAAAAAAAAAGATTTCTTCAAACTGATTCTAAGTGTCGAGTCCAAGGCAACTTTATCCTCCTTATGCTTCCTGCTCTGGGGCCGGATCCCCACGTGTGGAGAGCTAATGGCCTAATTGTGTGATGGGACACAGGGTAGCAAAGGAACTGAAAATGGAGTGGGGGTGATGTGGGTGATTACAGCACATGATAGGTGAGCTACCAAAGTATATTTTGGGGTCTCTGCCCACCAATGTCCTACATACTGTTTACAGAAATGACAGAATTATTCCTGAAAGTTTTTTAAACCTATTAATGTAAGCACATATAGATACAAGGTTTGCAACAGAATTAAGGAGGATGTCTTTTGTTTCCACAAGAAACTCAAGCACAAAAATTAAAGATTTGGGACATAATGAATTTCTCGCCCATTCAGCTTATGTCTGAACTGTCTTCTACTAAATTGTCAAATTAAAAGTGATTTCTACATTCCCTAAGAAAGTGACTAACCTGCAGGAGCAGACCATAATAATAAAGAATTTCCTGATTGTTCTAATATGATCTCATTCCTTTTTACCTTGTCATTAAATTTGTTTAGTGCTACCGTATTAAATATATTGCTTTAGTACCCACTATTTAAGGCTTTTAAGGGACTTTAAAAAGTCCTTCTTCCTAATAATCATTCTTTCTGCTTTCATTGAATTATTTTGTCCTTACCCAAGCAATTGATTTCTTTCAGTTGCTCAATTTCTATAAAAAATTCAATGCTAATGGATCTTATATTAAATAATACATGTGAACAACCGTAGCACAATGCCTGATATGTAAAGAACACCATCAAAGGTGACTTTCCTCTTGTCCTCCCTCCCTCCCTCCCTCCCTTCCTTCCTTCCTTTGTTCTTTCCTGGTTGGGATGAACACCACATTCAACATCAAGAATACATTTGACCAGAAAAGATTTCCCCAAAGTAAGTAAAGGAATGGGATTGTATGTAAAAACCCAGGTAACTGCCTTAACCCTCTGCTTCACATAGGTGAACACTTGTGGTAAATGATTTACTCAGCTGCTTATGAAGAAATAACCCTTTCCACGATTCTAAATCTTCTTCCCAGGAAACATGTTGCACCGCCAAAAGGCACACATTATCCTGTTTGCATTTTTTAAAAGCTCTACCTTTTATTACAAATTTATATTAAGTACCGCGCCTATAATCTTCTGCATTGCTACACTACTCTTTGTACATGACCAAGATGAAAAAAGAGGAATCAATCCACCAGAAATACCACTGCATTGTTAGAGTGACAATTTGCTTCTTAAGAAAACCCAAGGAAGAGAAAGTGCAGATCTGTCCTTAATCCCTTCTCCTGTTGCACTGCAGAAGATGACATTGTTAATTAAACTCCTTGCTCAAGGAACTGCATTTCTTTGTTTCTTTTCTAACTAGTGTGAATGCTTTTATGGAACTAGACAACCTGATCTATGCGCATTGTGTTGTTTTACAACTTAACAATCAGTCTCAAGGGAATTGGGTTTGAAAAAAAAAAAAAAAAAAAAAGCCGAAGCAAAACCTTGCCTTTCTAAAGTTTAACAGCTAAATGAGCCTAAACCACCCCTCCATCCTCTCAGGAATCTCTGCTTTCTGAAGTTTTCATTACCTACAGCGCTGAAGGCTCTAAATCCGCTATTTACTGTAACAACTATAAAAGTCAATCTAAACTGTTGAGTTACAGGTGACCCTAAGGAACCTGATTCAGTTACACATGGATGAGATCAGTAGTTCAAGTAGAAGAATGGTTATACGTCTTCCATCTCTAGGAAAATCTGATTGTCACAGTCCACACATTGTCTCACATTCCAGTCACTAAGAAGAGGTCTTATCACCTATCGTTTTTGTCTTTTTTCCTTTTTTTAAATGTGACTAAAAGAACAAGTCACATCAACCCTCTCGGGGGAATGGGGCATAATTATCTCTTTAAGGAACTCACGTAATGATGCCAAAATCTCAGATGTTACCGACTTAAATCTACTCACATGATGAAGGACCTACCTTTTTTTTTTTTTTAAAGAAGATGTTGGGGGTAGGAGTTAATTAATTTACTTATTTAATTTTGCTGTGTTGGGTCTTCATTTCTGTGCGAGGGCTTTCTCTAGTTGTGGCAAGCGGGGGCCACTCTTCATCGCGGTGTGCAGGCCTCTCACTATCGCGGCCTCTCTTGTTGCAGAGCACAGGCTCCAGACACGCAGGCTCAGTAGTTGTGGCTCACGGGCCTAGTTGCTCTGCGGCATGTGGGATCCTCCCAGACCAGGGCTCGAACCCGTGTCCCCTGCATTAGCAGGCAGATTCTCAACTACTGCGCCACCAGGGAAACCCTGGACCTTCCTTTGTGTTTGTGTTCTTTTAAAATGTGAAAGTTCATTCTGCACTGATGGGACAGCCTTGGAAGGCAACATACCACAGATGTAGACAGAATATAATACTGGTCACTAAAAACCATCAGTGTCTGTTTGAATTAAAATTATAGCTACCCTGTGATTTCAGTCACCTTGGCTTAGGGCTGCTGCTTGGGCATGCCACTTGTGCAGTCACATGGGGTCACAAAGGGTCCTGAGTTTCAAAGGGCCCACACTTGGTTCAGTGGCTCTGCTGTTACCCTATTGAAATGCTTAATACTTTTTTAAGAAGTGAAAATGCATTTTCGTTGTGTTATGGGTCCCCCAAATTACATAGCTGGTCCGGATCAATCTCTCTCAGGAGCTCTTCTTGAAGAAGAGAAAGAAGAACCAAAAGATCTCTTTTCATTTCAGAGCATATTCATATTTATATTACGATATGATGAGAAAATGTGTATGAAATTATTTTTAAAGCAAACTTTACAAATAGCAGCACAGTTGCTTGCCAGGAAGGTAGAACTTATCTTAATAGCAGAAGGCATGGCTACTCCAAGGTTGCCAGCAACTTCTCTGTCTTCTGAGGAAGACAGTAGGTCATTTTGGATAAACCTTCTTGGTTCTGCAAAGAATTACTTAAGCATTCTCTTCTAATTATGTAGATGGGAGACATAGCAGAGGACGGTTAGAACATAAATTGTTGTTTTTAAAGAGCTAAGGAGCAAAAGGAATGAGTCTTGTCCTCTTCCCTTCTGAGGTTCACTGCTATCAGAATATATCTAATAAGCTGAAATATACCATCTTAATATACACCAGATTAATGAACTAACCTAATATAGCAGCTGGCAAGAGAGCACACTAGGGCTTTCCTGAGCAGGACTGACCATGGGAGAGGTTAAATGGACGACTAACCCTTGAAAACTCTTCTGAACAAGCCTCTTTAATCCCATTGGAAAGATGTGAAAGTGAGGGCTCTTTGGTGAATGTATGTGTCGTGAGTGCCAGCTCAGTCTTCTTTCTAAGCCCTTGGAAACCGTATGGTCGCCTGACAGCCCCATATCTCTACATCATCGCAGATGGAACGGCATCTTCGGACTGGGTGGCCTCCTACTCTCAACAGTGACACCTTGTGGCAGCTTGGGAGAACTGACTCTTCAGATTCAGTCCTTAGAGAATATATCAAGAGAGCAGAAGGGAAATGGGAAAGATGGCTAATTAATTTAATTAAAACAGAGATATGGTCTTATTTTGTACTTCAAGCTGGAGAAAATGGATATATCACTAATATAACTGTTCACATTTTTTAATGAAACTCAGGTATGCAGAATTTGAATTAATCACAATTAATCATGCCATACGTCTTACTTGCTTTATTCGTTTGTAGCATAATGAATACCCATGACTGTGAACTAGCTTGACAATAGTGTACATACCCCTATATTCTGCTTTCTGCCTGTCACCTCAGGTAACTACTATATTGAATTTTTGTGTTTATCAGTTTTTGTATTCTTTTAATAGCTTTATTGTGTATGTTTGTATGATTAAATCAAAATATTGTTGGGTTTGTCTTTTGAATTATTTATAAAATGAGTATCATGCAATTTGTTGTCTTTTAGAATTCGTTTTACTCTTATTTTTCCACTCAATTTTACACTATACGTAACTGTAGTTCATTCATTTTCACTGCTATATAATCTTTTCTCCTATCAATAGATACTTGAATTACTTCTAGTTCTTTTGCTATTATGAATGGTGCTATTTTGAATATTCTTGCACAAGTTTCCTGATGCTTATATTCAAGAGACTTTCTTTTTTTTTTCTTTTTTTTTTCTTTTTGCGGTACGTGGGCCTCTCACTGTTGTGGCCTCTCCCATTGCGGAGCACAGGCTCCGGACGCGATGGCTCAGCGGCCATGGCTCACGGGCCCAGCCGCTCTGCGGCATGTGGGATCTTCCTGGACCGGGGCACGAACCCGTGTCCCCTGCATCGGCAGGCGGACTCTCAACAACTGCGCCACCAGGGAAGCCCAAGAAAACTCTTAGTTAAATACTCATTTTGTTTGTCCCTTGATGATTAATTTCAAATTTTAGAGTTATGAGTAAATTACATACATAGAATAAATTAAGATTCTGTGTCAACAGAGGGTATAATACTGGACGAAGCCAACTTTTTTCTTAGCAGCAAGAATTCTTTTGCTTGTGTTTGTTTGTGGCCTTTGTCACCTATTTTCACTGCATTGTGAGCATATGTTATAAACAGTCCTTATGACTTTAATTTCTTCAATGATTGGAGCTGACCTGATGCCTCCCTGGTATGTTGCAGGCTCACCATAAAACCTTACTGCCAAAAACACCTTTCTTGCTATAGGTGTTACTAACAGCGTACAATAGTGGATTCGGGGATTTCATAAAAAGAAAATTTTTTAACCATGGGGGCAAACATAGCTTTGTCAAATAAGTCCTTGTTAAAATCTTCTGTCTATTATTACCATATTTTCATAAAAGAAAAGAACGTCTTAAATCTGGAAATTTAGTAAGGACACGATCTTAGACAAAAGACAGTCTACTAAATTGAATAAGTATTCCATAATGAAAAACTCACTACATTGTGTTTATTTTCTCACTTTATAATGATCTGTAAAAAGTTTGTCACAGACAACACTAATCCTCAGACTGGGAGGATTTGGGAATCCCTAAGTTAGATGGTCAAGGTACCATTAGTTTGAGAAAATAATGTTAAAATGCTTAAATTTTAAGATATAACTTTAGAAATAGTTTTTCCCTTGCTGGTTTTAAAATGTTGCATTCAAGTCAGTTAGTTATCTTTCCTCTCTCCCTTCCTCGAACAAATGTTCCTAGAGCAACTATTCTGGCCCAGGTCCTATGGCAGGTGCTGGAGATAAGTGAGCCCCTGCCCATAGAAGCTCACAGCCAGGGCTTCTGAGCTCATTTCTCAATTTCAAATACATTATTCTCCTAAATTTTCACTGTACTATATGAACTTTAAATTTTTAAATTCCTTTTTCTTAAAGATCTAAGGCAATGGTTCTTAGAAGAAATGTAATCCAAAGAACCTGGGTTGCTGTTTGAAATTGCAGATTTCTGAGTCTCAGTCCAATCAACCCCAAATAATTCGAAGGCAGTTACATCAGCATGGGTAGTAGCCCATAAGCTAAGTCTAGTTAGCAGTTTCAGAACAAATTTTTAAATAACTTAACTGTTAAAATATTTTTCTATTCATAAAGAATACATATTTATTGCCAGAATTAAACCCATACAGGCACATCTGCTTCAACTTGGCTGGGGATAAAATTATGAGTCCCCATGGTTGCTTCATATCCCACCCCCCCGCCACTTCCTGAAATAAGAAAGAGAGTGGAGTTTGTAGCCAGAACAGATTTGGACTTAAATCTGTCTCTAACTGTCATTAGCTCTATCCCCTTGGGTACCTTTTTTATCCCTGATTCATCTATTCCCCTAAAGAAACGTGCATTGAATGACTTCTCTGTGCCAGGTGTACCCTGAGTACAGGGTACAATGATGAGTAAGACACAGTCTCTTAACTTCTGCAATCTACACTCCATTGTGAACACAGCCAGGGAGTGTACTGATGGGAAGGGCAAGACATATTTGGAGAGTGCACAGAAGACCCCTATCTGGTCTTAGGGGATTTAGATAGCTTCCTGGAGAGGTAACCCTCAAGATAAGTCTTTTAAAAATGAGTAAATGTCAGCCAGTTAAGGGAGGTGGGGTTGCAGGGAAGGGGGCTTTTCAGGCATGGAGGCTGCAGGAGAAAAGACACAAGGAGGGAAAGCACAGGAACCACGAGGAAAGCTGGGACTTGAACCCAGGCTTGTCTGGTTCCAAAGCCTGAGGACGTCCCTCTGTGCAGGGAGCTTCAGAACTTTGGCTCTACACCAGCATGCCTCAGAGCTTACACAAGGTGCTAGTCCAAGTTCATTAGCTAGGTAGACAATAAATAGTTACTTTGCAGATAGATATCAATAGTATATGTGTAGAATTGTAGAATAGAATATGTAATTACTTTATGTATATGTATCTTTATAGAAATTATTTTTAAGGAAATAAAAATTCCCACACTCTTTCAAATATACTAAATGCCAAATATTGCACATCACAGACAAATGCAGAAAGGTATCACCAGGTTAACTTCTTTCCTCATAGACCTTGGAATAAATCTTCTACTATTCTTTTGTATAATTTTAATTGTAGAATTTATTTTCTTGACATAGGGCCTTCGTGTCCATGTTATTTCTATTTCTATTACAGCTCCCCCTCAGCAATCAAGGTTGAGAAACGCCACTTTAACACACTGCATTTTAAAAATATTGACCAATAAACAAATTTTAGAGCTTTTCATCGCAGTTAATGCTTATCTGACTGGTATATTTATGAAGAGGAAAGTTTGCCATTGATAAGCCATTGTGAGTGGCTGAATTTAAGCTTCTAAATCACTTTAATTGATAAATACACTGAGAACTTTTAATTTGTGTGATTTCTTCCTCCTGAAAAAAATCAAAGGCTAAAACAAATTAGATGCTGAGGTTGATATGACTTTACAGTAGAACTAGCCTCAATGGAACACTCTAACCAAATTAGAATGTTGGAGCAACATAAATTGACTGGGAGCTTAGAGACTTGGGAAAGAGGTTTTAGGAGAAGGAGGAATGTGGGACAGAAGGTCAGGACCTGGCAAAGACAAATTTACTTTCTCTGAATACCTGTTTACAGTTGACCATGTGCTCAATGACCTGTGTTGAAACACTTTGGGAAATGCACATATATTTTATCTTTAAAAAAAATCTTCAGTCTGATTCTTACATCACCTAGCTTATTTGAGTGCAACATTCAAAGTATCTCTCTGAATAATTCTTTCTTTGGTACACTTTATAGTCTGCTAAATTTCAAAATATAAATCATTCTTTAAACACTTAAGTTAATGTTCACACTCTGGTTGACAATGTACAATTAACCAGACTGATTCACCAGAATCCACCAATTTACAGGAGTTTATATGGTTTGCTTTACTTTTTTGGCCAAAATTATTTATGACTCTCCAAAGATTGAATTATTGACTTCAATAACCAAGATGAAAATCAGGATGGAACTTCCATTTCACTGATCTCTTAAGGTGGCAATATTATTATTATAAAAAAATCAGTTCCAACAAGCTCCTTGCTAATACATTTATTTTTATCTCTTCTTGAGTGGAAACTTATATGAATACTTCTCTTTGAGAGGACAGTGGGATATGAGACTGCTTCAAATGAATGTTGTCTGGACTAGGAAAGGAGAGTCATGTCGTGTTGTTGCAATTGCTTTTTTGGTGTTTAGTGTAATATTGTATGTCAAGTTAAAGTTCTTTTCGTGCATGCAACCAAAAACTACTCCTACAGAGAATTCATTAGAAGACTATCTGGGACTCATGGAATCCATAAGAGAATGGATAAGTCAGTTTGGAAACGAATACTTGGGTATCTCCGGAGTCTGGGAAGCAAGAATTCCAACAACACCAAGAGCAGTCAGGTCACAATCTTACCACATGGATAGGATGAAAACCCACAGTTTTCATTAGTTTGTTTTCTGCTAAAAATCACTGTCTTTTTCCCTTCGTTTAAGATTCAATTTCCAAAGAAAGACCTTCTGAAAGTTTTAGTGTAGGTTATCCACCCATCTGTTTAGTTAAGGGGAAAGGCAGAAAGCCAGTCTCTTCATCACAGTCCCAACAGTTTATCCCTAGTTGGGATGGGAAAGTTCTCAAAAGCTAATTGGATTCCAGTTGGGAAATGGATTCTGGGCAACCAAAAGACCAAAATACCTTCTGCATGAGGGAATGGTAGCTAGAATAAAGCTGGGAATAGGGAAAGACAAAGTTGTTTCTTCTTGTTTTGCTGAGAGGATGGGTTATGGGTTGTCTTTTATTATGAGTATTAAAAACAGAGGTTACAAAGAGAAATAGGCTATAGGGGATTTAGTACTAAGTAAAAAAGGTAGAATTATCTGAGTCATGAACTTGTCCCGAGAAAAAGGTGGGCTCAATATTAAAACCTGAATAGTAATTTAAAATAGATATGACAAGGATGACTCTTATCAACACTATCAATATCAATATTGCTCTAGAAATTCTGACTAATGAAGTATGCAAAGAATGTAAATAAGAATAACTATTGGAAAGGAGATAAAATTTAGCATTATTTGAGGATAATATGACTATAGAATGAAAACCCAAACAGGTCAACTGAAAAACTAAAATAAATTTTACTGTACACCAGCAATAATAATTACATAGAAAATATAATGACCTAAAAAAGATATATGCATAACAGGCAAAGCACACACACACATACACACACACACACACACA
Source organism: Monodon monoceros (assembly GCF_005190385.1). Classification (NCBI taxonomy): domain Eukaryota; kingdom Metazoa; phylum Chordata; class Mammalia; order Artiodactyla; family Monodontidae; genus Monodon; species Monodon monoceros. The sequence goes on from NW_021703771.1 coordinate 58,736,907, forward strand.
CAAAAGTACAAAACATCTAAGAATGTGTGGGAGCAAATGAAGAAAACCACAGAAACTTACTCTAAGGTACAGAAAACTGTCTAAATGCTTTTGTTCTTTTTAAAAATTTAACAAAATGGTTTCACAAGTAGAAAAAGCCAAGGTAGTTTTTGAAACTAGGAGTGATTAGGGGCAACTTGTCTTACCATGTACTAAATGAAAACGTTTTAAAAATGTTTTTAAAATCTACTAGAACAAAAATCTAGCCAGTTCAATGGAACTAAATATACAGTCCTGAAACAGACTCTAAAAGGTGGAAGGGTTTGTGAACAGAAATGTATACACAGGAACATGCATTTTAGTTTCATTTAAAATTAGCTGCCTTACCCTAACTTACCCATGAGCATAAGTCACAGTTATTAAATAGATAAATTCAAATCCCTGGTGCTACTCGACGTAATAAAAACGACATGAAGTCTGGATGAGAAACAGCTCAACTGCAAATGGGTACTTATGATAAAGAATGTTGGCCCACTTCTATAAGATCTTACTTGAAACCACTATTTTTCCTCTTGTATATGACACCTTAATAGACATGGCATACTCCGTGTCCGATTATACCTCTTCTTATCCTTCATGTTTAGCTGCTTTGATGGATAGCTGCTTCTCTTTCCGTGTAGACTGGAGCCCAACAAGTGAATTTGTTTTTTTTCCTATGGCTTGTGTTTTGAGTCCTACCGCAACAGCCACGACCTTGAAATATGGTGAAATCTTCCAGACATTTTCATGAGCTTCAGTAACAGGTAACAGGAATTAATTTCTATTGTTTGAAAAAAAGGAATCAAAATGAACTAAGTGGTCAACAATGGGAAAACGGTTAAAAAAAAGTTTTGTGCATCCATACAATGTAGCCTTATACAGTCACCAAAAATTAAGTTTTTAAGAAGCGGTACGCGGGCCTCTCACTGTTGTGGCCTCTCCCGTTGCGGAGCCCAGGCTCCGGACGCGCAGGCCCAGCGGTCATGGCTCACGGGCCCAGCCGCTCCGCGGCATGTGGGATCTTCCCGGACCGGGGCACAAACCCTGTCCCCTGCATCGGCAGGCGGACTCTCAACCACTGCGCCACCAGGGAAGCCCCAAGTTTTTAAGGATTTTGAATGATATGGTTCTTTCAGGAAGTGAGCTCTGAGTGATATTTTAATTTCATTTTGTTTCTATGTGATATATTATTTTTATTTTTTACTTTATTTTCTAAATTTCCTACAAGTATGAAAATCAGAAAAAAACATATTTTTAAAATATAAAAATTGAGATTTAAGAATTAGAATATATAAATAAGAATTAATGATAAATAGCAAATTATGTGTAAACAATTACTTAATAGTAACATTTAATGTGTACTTTCAGTTGATTTTACAAAAAGGCATATATATTCAAGCAAAGGAATGACAAATCTCTTCTAATTTGCATCCCCAAATGTAGCCTCTTAGTTTCCACCACTGAACAACTGAGTAAGGTACCACTGTCAATTTCATGGCAGTTCATGTAAGGTCAGGAGAAGTTCTTTAAAATACAAGTCCCTAAATTCTGGGCTTGTAAAGCTTCAATATGTATAATAAGAATGGCAAATAGGAAGCAAGATATAAGCATCATATCTAACTACACAATCTTTGACCCTAATACTTGATAAAAGCCCCTGTAGCTGGTGCATGTGGTTGATATTATGTTGTGTTCATAAATATGATCACCAACTGTTGGCCAAACAGTAAAGTCTAATAATTCTATGGATTTAATTCTAAAAATAATTTACATCTAGATGAATCTTTTTGGAAAATTTTACCAAATAGAATCATCTTCAGTGCTCTTCTGAACCAGGGATAGAAAAATGCATAAACCATTGGATTTAAAGTGGAATTCAAGTAGCCAAACCAAATAAATGCATCGTTCAGGATGGGTGGAATAGTATAGTCCAGGAAAGGATCCATGACTGTGCAGACAAAGAAAGGACACCAGCATGTGAAGAAAACTCCCATCACAGTCCCTAAAGTCTTCGTAGCTTTCCTTTCTTTGCTTCGTGAAATTCCATTTTTCTCTTCCAACCCAATTCGAAATTTCTGATTTGCATCATGAATTGATCTTGCCTGCCCTTTCGCTATGAAATATATTCTACAATAGATGCATATCATAATAGAGCCAGGTATATAGAAAGAAGTCAGAAAGGCCAGAACCCCAGATGTTTTGCTGAAGAAGACAGAGCAACTCCCTATGCAGTGAATGTGTTTGTAATACATCTCTTCAGCTCCTTTGAAGTTTAGCTCCAGAAAGATCATTCCAAATGCAAAAAGAGCAGGAATACTCCAACTAATGAAGATCATCACAAAAATAACCAAGATGTTGATCTTAGTTTTGTATCTCAATGGGTCACACACAGCATAGTAGCGGTCAATGGAAATGAAGGACAAATGAAAAATTGATGCTGAGCTCAGCATAATATCAGTGCTGGTGTGAATTTTACAGAAGACTTCTCCAAAATACCAGCAGTGCTCAACAGATCTCACCATACTATAAGGCATGACCAGACACCCCAGCAGAAAGTCCACAGTGGCCATGGAATGAATGAGCCAATTAGTTGGGGTATGAAGTTGCTTGAAGTGTGATATAGAAATAATAACTATTAGATTGCCAACCACTGTGGTTAGAATTATGAGCACCATTAAACTGTACAGGGAAGCACGGACGTCATTTGACCAGCTGCTTTTCACACAGGAGATATTAATTATATTGTGGCAAAAGGACATCATTCCTGAGGGCTATGCACTAGTTATTATCTTTTCCTTTGTGTGTTGAGGAGTCTTTCTTCGAAATCCATGATCAGGTTAGAGTTCCTTCTTTTATTTCCATATATGTATCCCAGAAACCTGGGAGGATAAAAAAAAGGAAATCATCAGCGATTTGATTCTTCTCACTTTTAACACATTTACCTATTACTTCTTGCTGAAAAATGATTATTTTGGAAAGAGCTTTTATTTCCAAGTTTAGTTCAGTAGTTCAGTTCTACAATTATTATTATTACATATATATATATTTTTGTGGTACACGGGCCTCTCACTGTTGTGGCCTCTCCCGTTGCGGAGCACAGACTCCAGACGCGCAGGCCCAGCGGCCATGGCTCACGGGCCCAGCCGCTCCACGGCATGTGGGATCTTCCTGGACCGGGGCACGAACCCGTGTCCCCTGCATCGGCAGGCGGACTCTCAACCACTGCGCCACCTGCAATTATTTTTAACATCTACTTGATGCTGCTCACTGTGCTGGAAATGCAAAGTTGAATTATTCGTTTGAAATATATGATTCTGTAATTCTGTAATACTCAGCTAAATTCTCGAATTTGCAGTACATTTTTCAATACACGTACAATACATATTATGTGTAATATATAATACATTATATAATTATGTATTATAAATATAAAAAGAGGGGGAGAGAGAGAGTTTGGAGGAAGAATGTAAATTCTGGCTGTCAATGAACAACCTGTCACTATTTGTGAAAATGCTGGAAAATAACAACAAGTCTTAGCATTCCAGGAGTCCACCCTCCTCTTTGGCTCTTATTCCCTCTGGGCTGACAGTTTAGGTCAAGACCACATAGAAATCGAAACTTATCCAAAACTAGAATTGGAGGAATAAGATATTTAGGAACTAAAATGCATATTTTAGTAAATTTGAAGTATCTCTCCCCCTAATCCCTTTCTGCCTTCTCTTCTCAGGAGGAAACATATTCATATCAAGTACATCTGTAAGATTTATTTCAATAAACACCCAGACCCACTTTATGACAGAACAAATTGCAGACGAAATCTATTTATATTATCTGAGCTCTGTAATATTTGAATTACAATTAAAATTTTGCTAAAAGAACGATGGAGTTTTTACTATGAAATTTGTGTTCACTCAACTAAACTATCATTTAGAGTTATAAATCTTCTACTCGGACTTTTTTTTTTTTCTATTTCCCCCCTTTTCTTCTTTCTCTTACTTTTGCTGTTGACATTAAAGGAACCAAGCAACACACTTGTAATCAGTGTTTAGAACTGTTTGCTAATAATTACTACCAGTCAAGAAAACATTCCTACCTGATATCACATTGACTAGCTTTACTCAGCAGGAACTAGGGTCCAAAAATAAGTAAGGGATGATGAAAAGGGGAAAAAAACTTGTTGTTCAGTTTTAGAAGACTACCTTCATAGATGATGAAAAAGTCATCTGACAACTTTGTATGCCATGTTCTTCATTCCCAGATAAAAACCAAATGGCTTCCTCCTCATAATGGTAACATCCTGGTTTTAGAGAATAGAGCCTGAAGCATGGTATCTGGGAAATTATTGATAATACCAATGACATTTCAGAAGAGTAAGTTGTCTGACCAACTTTAAGAACATTACACATAATTTTTGTGCAAGTAATTTTTGTTATAATTTATTTTTAAAAAGATTGACTTGTTTAAATAAATGCCCTATGATGATATTGAGTTGAGTGCTTACCTAAAAACATAATAGTGTTTTTGTTTCTTTTCTTCCAGCTCTAAAATTTTAGCTAGCTAGAAATGATTACTCTCTGTATGTAAAAATTACCAAGTTGGGGCTTCCCTGGTGGCGCAGTGGTTGAGAGACCGCCTGCCTATGCAGGGGACACGGGTTCATGCCCGGGTCTGGGAAGATCCCACATGCCGCGGAGCGGCTAGGCCCGTGAGCCGTGGCCGCTGAGCCTGCGCGTCCGGAGCCTGTGCTCCGCAACGGGAGAGGCCACAACAGTGAAAGGCCCGCGTACCGCAAAAATAAAATAAAATAAAATAAAAATTACCAAGTTGAACATACAGTAGTAATAAGGAAAGTTAATAAATCTCTCTTTAATTACCTAGCTAAGCAAACAGTTCTGTGCAAATGATCTAATCACCTAATGTTTGAAAATGACGTACGATTTAAAAATATATTGGTAAGCATTATAGTTTAAAGTAGATCTGTCTAGCAGGACAGGAACTCACTGGTTGAGTGGCCCCAACTTCCCAATAATGGGCCATCAGCACTAAGTTCACCATGCCCTTTGTCTCTGGCTCCTTCAACCACCCATCTCTAATGGTTCAGACTCTCAATCCCAAACTTTTCTATACAATTCCTAATGTGAACCCATCTCCCAATCTACCTACCCGTTACCCGCCCTCCCCAAAACCATTCCAAGTGTGCCCTCCAGAACTCATGGTCATCACCCTACTTCCTCAAGCTCTTTATTAAATGCTTCCCTCTCTTTGTTCTAACTAAAACCATCTTTCCCCTGAGGATATCTCATCCCCTACAGACTTGTCAAAGGCAGCTGTTTTCTCACCTGTATCCCTAGCTACCCTTTATATTACAGGACCTAGAGGAAAACTAAGCATCCTCTTGTACTCATTGACATTGCGGATACTTTTCCGTCTTTCCTTCCTAACCTCCACCCCTTGCAAACTCTGAAGTTCTGTGTTCAAACTATACCTCTTCTTGCTGCAGACCTCAGACTTCCAAGTCATGTCTCTCTGTCTTGAAGATGTTAACTCCTAGTCTACCGTCACTTTCTCCAAGGCTACTCCTGACAAAATTCTTGATAATTTTCTTGTCCACATAAATGATCCAATAATGGACTTTCAGCTCTTTAACCCTCTGTCTTCCAACAAGCATGTCCTCCACTCCATATTATCTCACACTTTCATAGCCATCCCCAGAATCTGCCATTATCGATAATGAAGCCATTCCAAATGATTAATTTCAAGTTCCACCCTTTGTCTTCCCAGGCCATGCCACTAATGCTCTACTTCCAACACTTGTTCAACCTGCTTGAAGCCCATAATTCACTTATCTTATCACCTTTTCACTGTTCCTAATTTACTTACACTCACCTCTTTACCTAGTGTAGATTCCAAATTTTTTTAACATTATTTTAAACTCTCTCCCATTAATACACTTTTCTGGCTAAACTTGACCCCTTGTTAAATCGAGTTTGCCTCTTACTGTACTACACATGTGCAACTGAACATGATGGAGAAAAACACACAATCGACCTCAGATTAAATTCATGACAGGTATGAACCATTCGAACTGCTGAAGAATCCTACCCAGTTCCCTATTATATTCATTCTCCCACTCTTTGAGATGACTATTTCATACCACCTCCTTCCTTCAATCTCAAATACTTTCCTCATCCTCATTCTCAGTTAATGACCTTGTATCTTGTTTCACTGAGAAAATAGATGCAATCAGAAGAGAATGTCCATATTCCCACCTCTACCCCTACACCAGCTTACATCTGTTCATATACTCAACCTTCCCTCTTATTACTACAAATGAACTAACCATCTCCCATCAGAGCCGCCCCTTCATATGTGTCCTATAGGCACCCTTTCATGCCTGTTCAAGAATATACCCTCCAATTCTCCTCTATCCCCTGAATCTTCAGGAGTTCTCTTCTAAATAATTAACTCTAGTGTTCAAAAAATGTAGTAATATTCCATCTTAAAAAGAATTATTTTAAACCCACATCTTTCAATTATCACCTTATTTCTCCCCTTTATGAAAAAAGAAAACATCTTTGAAAGAGTCATGTAGACTCCTTGTCTTCAGTTATTCTCTTCCTAACCTTTTGAATCCACTCTAATGAGACTTTTGTCATTAACACTTCACCAAAACAATCTTAACCATATTGTTCTATATTACTAAACCCAATGGTAAACTCTCAGTCTTCATCTTGATGACCCCTCAGTTACTTCTTGAAACAACTTCTTCCTTGGCTCCAACTCACCTCCCTCTTGGAGCTCTGTTAACTCACTAGCTCTTCTTTATAGTCTCATCACTGGTTCTTCCTCAAGTCACCGGCCCTAAGGCTAGTCCTGGGTTCTCTTCTCTATTTACAGCTTCTCCCTAGGTTATTTCTTATAGTCTCATGACTTTAAAAAAGAGTCTCAAATGAATATCTCCAGCCTTAACTTCCCCCCTGAACTCTGAACTAAAATTTCCTGCTGCCTGGAGAATATCACCACTTATCATGTCTAAAGCCAAGTCTCTAATCTCCCCCATAATATGTGTTAAACTCCTCTTCCTCCCTAACGTCTAGAAATGGCAACTCCATTCTTGAAAATCTTCAGTCCCAAACACTGAAGTAATTCTTTACTTCTCTCTCTCACACTCAACAATATAGCCAACCTTCAGTAAATACCTTGACTCTTCATTGAAAGTATGTCCAGAATCAGACCATTTCTCATCATTGGTACCATAGCCATAAACTTATCACTAACCACTGTCAAATTAGTAGCCTCCCAACTGGTTTCCTGGCTTCTCCTCCTTTTTTCCCCTTCCTTTTTGATTTACTTTTAGTGTCTTGACTTAACATATAGCTTCTAAGCCAAGAAGGGGTGAATTGTTTCCCTCCTCACTACTCTTTCATAAAACGTAAAGAATGTGAACGAATTCTGTGGAAGGTGTGGAGAGTATGTTCAATAGAAGATGTTGACAGAGGAGAAGATTATTCTGTTTACAACCAGGTGTGAGAATTCATTATAAAGCAAAAGGAAAGGAGGTCCACAGTGTCCTTTGAAAAAGGCAATCATAGAGTCAGGAGAGGAAAGTCATAGCCTTTTAAAAACCCAGCTGCAATCACTGGGGTCCAGGGGAATAGAGCCTGGGAGAGGCAGAAGGTGTATAGGCTTAGATGAGGAATTCCGCAGCATGCCCAACCCTTACAGGAGAATGTCACCTGAGTTCCCAAGCGGTTTTACAGAGAAGTCAAGACCTCCTGCCCCTTACCACGAGGAAACGGGAAGCCCTTCAAGGAAATGCCAGCAGAATGGCCTGGAGTTGCAATAATGTAGAACCTTCCACCAGGTATAGGTACTTGTATGTCCTTACCCGAATGCACAAGCTAAATAGACATACAAAAGTAGTCCCCAAACAGAAAATGTGGAGCAGTTAATTTCCTGGGGAGTTCAAGGCAGAGGCCACTTGATACCTTAAAGGAAACTAAGAATAAACAACTGTTTATCTGGGAGAAGACCAATCCAGGTAGAGGGGTCAGCAAGTGCAAAGGCCCTGAGGTGGGAGCATGCCTAGTATGTTTGCAAAATAGCAGATGTCAATGTGGTTGGAGCAGAGCAATGAAAGCAGAGAAAAATCAATGGAGAGGCCAGAGAAGCTGCACAGGGCTACATTGAATAGGGCCCACAGTAAGAATTTCAGCTTTGCCTTTGAGTGAGAAAGGAAAACATTGGAGGGTTTGGAATCCAGTAACATGCTCTGACAGATTGCAACAGATTCACTCTGGCTGCTGTGTCGAGAACAGGGGCAGAGGGCAAGGACAAAGTGAGATGATTAGGAAGCCGCTAAAATAACCTGGTGAAAGAAGATGGTGGTTTAGAGAAGGGCAGTGGTCAAGTTTGGATATGTTCTGAAAGTACAGCAGGCAGGATTTACAGATAGACTGAATATGCGTTGGGAGAAAGTTATCAAGGGAAATAGCAAGGCTTCTGGTCTGGGCAGCTTGAAGGGTGGAGGTCCCATTTACTGAGATGGGAAGATGGCGGTTAGAGGAGCGTAAGAAGCAGGAGGAAGTCAAGTGTTCAGTTTTGAACTTGGAGGCTGGGGCTGTGTGCTGAATAGCATGGCCTTTAGTACCTAGCTGCCTTTGTTTAAGTCTGGGGTGGGCCATTCACTAGTTCTGTGGCCTTGGACATTCTACCCAACCTCTTGGGGCCGTAGTTCGATAATGTGGAAAAACAATCTATTTCCTGGGCTTCTATGAGGCTGAAATAAGTTAATATTTGCAAAGTGCTTATAATAGTATCTTGTACATAGTGTTTATCAAATAAATAAACATCCAAGGGGAACGTTAAGGGTGTGTTGAGGGAAGGTATAAGAACCATCGCGAGGCTGTTTGAAGACTACATGTATATTTAAATCAATATAAAAAAGATATACTCTAGACTGTCACTATGGGCAGAGGGAGGAGGGGGGTGAAGGGTGAACAAAAAATAAGATGAAATGGAACAAACAGAAATAGTGTGTCGTAAGGGAATAGACAGCTTTATTACTGCTATGGCCCCAGGGCCTGGAAAATGAGCACAAAATGAGCATGAAATGAACACGAAAATGAATAAAGGATTGAATGAATGAACAAATAAACTGAGGGGTTCATTAGCTCAATTCTGTGCTCCCTGGGGCCAATAAAAATTAAGGCACATACGCATAGCATGGATCTGATTCCAAAGATAAAGGAAAAATATTATAGGCATTCAGATAGAAGTTCCTTGATTGCGGTGATGGTATCACAGGTGTTTTGGTAAGTCCAAACTCATCAAATTGTACACATAAATTATGTGCAGTTCTTTGAATATCAATTATAACTCAATAATGCTGTTTTTAAAAAATAAGAAAAGGAGGATCAGTCTAACACAGGGATTCTCATCTGTAATTTTGGAAGCCAGAGGGCAGTGGAATGAGCTTAGAAACTATTAAGGAAATAGGATGGCAACTCAACAATCCTATATTCAGCCAAAATAGTAATCATATGAAGGCAGAAAAAGGACAGCAAATATATGTCTATGACCACCTTCTGAAAGTCTCTAGAGCATATTCTAACAATATAAAAATTAAATCAAAACAAAAATTTCTAAATAGCAAAAGATTAAGAGTAAGAGCAACAATAGTGAGTAATATTATCTAAATTGGGATTTAGTTTATATCAAAAAGAATTATGATAATATGACGCAATACAATACTGTTAAAAAAGGATTTCTGAAATGGAAAAAACAAATTTCAAGAAAACACATAATATTAACCTGGAATTTAAATTTTCAACTGTGTATAAAATAGATAACTAGTAAGAACCTTCTGTATAAAAAAAAATTAAATTAAATTAAAAAAAGTTTTTCAACTATGTCAATAACCCCTAGTTGTTAACAGCACTGGTGAATAGCTGGCGAGTTAATCTTCTTGACCAGATTGTAAGATGCATAACTAATAATTTAATTTTGGAAAAATTCTCCAGCTGTATTTTTTGAAGTTCAAGATGCCAAATTGTTTGATCTAGCAAATGTTTGGTGCAATGATTTTCATTACAGCAACAAAAGTAAAAAGTAAAATTGTCTGAACTTATATCAGACCTTAAGTAAAATTGTCTGAACTTATATCATGAACCTCAGTAGATATATGTTCAACAAGATGTCAAATTGGAAGAGTTGGTTCTTTTTATAAGACATAGAAAGATGTCAATCAGATCCTGTCAAGTAAAGGAAAAAAATTGCAGTGTTTTAAAATACCATGTACAGGGACACACACACCTACACACACACCTACACACACACAGAGGCACACACATTAAAGCAGGAAGTCATTCAGAAATGTGCCAGGATTTTTCCCACCAAATAATATTTGTGCAAGTAAGATTTTAGTTCTGTAGTTTAGTATATAGGAACAATAAGATACAGTTTAATTTTAAAACCTGAAAAATCTCCATGAAGACTCCTCTATTATATTAAAACCAGCCAACAAACACAACATGGAATTTCCTTCTTCATTTACAAGGAAAGGAGATTTTTAAAAATCATGTTTCAACTTTTCAAATTTTCTAGCTTCACACAGGTGAATTTTTAATAAAAGTGAAATATTTTTAAAAGCACATGTAAGGCAAGCTATTTAAAAATATGTAACTCTTTTTATCCTTTCCTACTAATATGACAGAAGCCTTGTGAATCTTCCCAATAAATAATCCTAAATTTTAATGTATGAATAAGTACGAAACCATTGATAAGTCTTATTCTCTTGAGCACTCTCCCTGTAAAAGATTACCTGGGCCTCCAGGCTAGTCTGTGTGATTTGGCGAGGCCGTTCATCGCCTTCAGACCTACCTTTTCAGGAAAGGGTTACAGAGCGAGTGGATGAGCAGAAACACAACCTTTGGGAGGAAGCTGTCTGCACGTGTCTCCCGTACACCTGCTGCAGGTGGAGCCACTGCGGCTCTATGGTAGACCGCAGTTAACGCAGACAGAATGACGCAGATATTAAAATCTGAAAAAGATAAGCTGATAATAAATCTTTCTGAAACAAGGTAACAGTATACTATTGAGAAAGATAAGTGGAAGGTGCTTTTACTCTAAACCAGCATCAGGAAGCTAGCAGTGAGCAAACTAGAGAAGGTAAATATTACCATTACTTTAAAAATAGTCTCAAGCGTGAGCCACCAGGAGCCACAGTCATGGGTGTTAACAGCATATAAATGAAACCACATGTCCATTAAAACTGCCTTAATTGTTGATTGATTTGAAAAAAAGTACTCCTGTATTAGACATCTGTACAATGCAGATAATAGCACTAAAAAAAAAAAACCAAAAAACCCACCTCACTTCCAAAATAGATGACTTGTACCTGACAAAGGAATATTTTTAAAAATCAGACTGTATTTAAACCCAATAACATCTTATAGTTAGAAAATAATTTAAGGCAGTGGCTTTCAAAATTTTTTAACCACGATAGGAAAAAAATGCATTTTAGATAAAGACTCAACACACATGTAAGTACACATTTGTAACAGAAGCAAATGTTTTCATTAAAAATATCCTTAGCTCATTCAATTCACTAACACTCTCTATTTTATTCTATTTCATTTTTTTCAAATGAGTAGGGTTCCCACCTCAATAATGTTACTAATCACAATTAGAAAAACATGACTTTAGAGATTATATGATCACACATATTTAGCCCACCAATTTTTAAATTCCTATATATAAAACTTCCAAAATGACCCTCTTTTTAGACAAGTGCCTTCAGTATAGCAAAATAAATAGCTGAACAAGTGTAGTTTCTCATCTATTTCTATCTCTCTGTTATTCTGCCAAAGGAAATCATAGGATCATTATGACAGATTGATTATCAGTTCCAATTCTTACTCTCCTAGCATCTATGCCTTTGTCTTTGCTTCACTGGGAGTGGAAGGTACTCCCCTGTCCTTTGAGCCCGAGCTTTGCCACTTGGCTTGTTTGGGCCAAAAGAGTGTAGACAGAAATAAAAGTGTGCCAGTTCCAGCCTAGTTGTCAGGAGGGCTCAAGTGTTTGTGAATGTCCTCTGTGCCATCCCCATGAGGAGAACACGCCCTGGAGAAGTCCACTTGTCCAGGGAGGCTGAGAGGCATGCAGAGCAGACTAGGGCATTGAGATATGCAGTATATGGCAGAGCCACCCTAGCTGACCCTACAGATTCATGAACTTAAGTGGCTATTATCTTAAGCCACTGAGTTTTGGGCTGGTTTGTTACACAGCATTGTCATGGGAAAAACTAACTGAGTTAATTCTATTTCTGAAAGAAGCCACTGAAATCTATTACCCATTCTCTTGCCTTGGAGAAATACTGACACCAGAGAAGTACTGACACCACACGATGGGCCACCTGTGATCTAAACAGCCATTGACAAAAACTGCAACAGCACAAACAAAGAAGGCATAAAATAAAAATTACCCCATACTAGGTGAAGTTGACCTTTTACAAAGTAAATGTAACTCCATCTCCAGAAATTCCTAGATATTAAAGGTCAGTTCAAGAAATAATTCCAAGTTCACTTCTTATTAACAGTACATAGAAAATATCATTCATCTTTCCAAAAATTAGTTCAATGTGTGCCTGACTCATGTGTATACCTGTCATTTTGTGAATGACTGAGAAAGCATAATGCCTCACATATTGGAGTTTATTAAGCTCCAGGAAATCAAAGATCTTATCTGCTTTGTTCACTACTGTCTCTCCATCACCTAAAATAGTGCCTGCAAACCATAAACACTCAACACACATTTGCTCATTGAACGATATTGATTTACTGATTAAACTTATTATTTTTAAAAATCAAAGTATTACATTGATATGGAACTCTTATAGCTCCACTTGTGTTAATTACTAAACTTCACCACCAGTCAATCTTTTCATTTTAGGTCTAGTTATTTTTTTCACCTGAAAATTTCTTTAACCAGCAATGACTGAGTGCTAGGCTTGTGAGAAGAAAGATAATTATGATTCTTTCTGCCAGGAATAGATAGCTAATGGTGAGACAGACATGCAAACTGTTGGTCATATTACAATAGAGAGAATGCTAAACGGAAATATAAAGGCCGTGTATGGGAGCACATAAGAGAGATCTTGAAAGCACATGTGGTACCCAGGAAAGACTTCACATAGACGCTGAATCTAGAAAGAAGGTCTCAGAAAATTTCGCAAAAAGACTAAATTTAAAATGGCAAATACGTACAAAATCTTTTTATTTAGTCTTAATAAACTAATTTCATAGTGGAAAATTAAAGTCCTTTAATCAGTAAGGATCATGTTTTACATTTTTATTATCTTATTCCAGCATCCTTTTTATCAACAGAATTGTATTGAGTGTGTACTTCAAGTGTTCAAAGTAAAGTTTCTCCATTTTGTCAAACACACACACACTTAAAAAATATTTAAGCTAGCAAATGACTTTTTTGCCATTCTGTAATGCATTTATTTTGAATTTTTTATTGAAATATACCTGATATATAACATTGTGTAAATTTAAGGTGTAGAACATGTTGATTTGGTACTCATATACTGTAATATGATTTCCATTATAGCAATAATTGTCTTAATTCCCACAGTCCAAACAGAAAGCTAATTTTTCCTTTATCCCTTTTGTTGCCTTGGCAAGGAACAAAACTGAGCATCTCGATTTGTATTTTGAATAGCTTAATATCATTTTTATGACTGGCATGTTTCTATGGGTATGTTGAGATTTTCAAAATATGTCTCTAAAATTATTTCTACTATATGTGAATAGTACTACTTGAGCACTTATTATGAATGGAGTTATGCTAAATGCTTAAGTAATATTTTTACTTAACCCTCACAATAACCAAATGAAGTAGGTGTCATTATTCCCACTTTACAGGTTATGATGAATCTGAGAGAGATCCAGTGGCTTTTCCAATATCATATTACCAAGAATGGCAAAACCAGAAATCCAACCAAAGCCATGCTCTTCAAGAGGATTCTACGCTGCCTCCAGAGACAAGCTTTATGACATCAGTAGCAGTTCGTTACTGAAGATATCACAATCTCACATACCACTTAAAGAAGAGAAGAAAAATGTAATGAAATGAACTGAGTAAAGGGAAAAAGGAGTAAGTAGAGAGAATTATTCTCAGTAACATGACTGCTTTCTCTCTATCCACATATATCTTAGATATGAAAAAAAAGATCTTTAAGAGAGATGAGAGTGTCTCCACTGAGATAGGCTTGAGCAGTGGGTCTTGATGATGGTGGAGGGGAAGATCTGCCCCCAGGGGACATTAGGCAATATCTGGAGACATTATTTATTACAACTGGGGGAGGGGGGTGGGAAGAGTGCCATGAGCATCTTGTGGGTAGAGGCCAGGGATGCTACTAAACATCCAACTGTGCACACAGGACAGTCCCCACAACAGTTATCTAACGAAAAATGGCAATGGTGCCAAGGTTAAGAAATCCTGGGTTAAAATGATACCCTCAGTTTTTATGAGTTTTAAGACTGTCTTAACTAATATTTGCAGAAAAAATAACTTCAAATTGCCTTCTTCCAGAAAAAGTGATACTTCAAGGAAAAGAGAGACTGCCTGAAATAATGGGCATGGGATAGGACTAGAAATAAAAGATAATAGAAGGCCTGAGATTGGTTCAAGATGTCAGAGTAGGTCATGCTCTCACACCCTCTGGTGAGAGTACCTGAATCACAACTAACTGCTGAACAGTCATTGACAGGAAGACACTGGAACTCACCAAAAAAGATACCCTGCATCCAAAGACAAAGGAGAAGCCACAGTGAGGTGATAGGAGGGGCGCAATCACAATAAAATCAAATCCCATAACTGCTGGGTGGGTGACTCACAAACTGAGAACACTTATACCACAGAAGTCCACCCACTGGAGTGAAGGTTCTGAGTCCCACATCAGGTTTCCCAACCTGGGGGTCTGGCAATGGGAGGAGGAATTCCTAGAGAATCAGACTTTGAAGGCTAGCAGGATTTCATTGCGGGACTTCGACAAGACTGGGGGAAACAGAGACTCCACTCTTGGAGGGCACACACAAAGTTGTGTGAGCATCAGGACCCAGGGGAACGAGCAGTGACCCCATAGGAGACTGCACCAGACCTACCTGCTAGTGTTGGCGGGTCTCCTGCAGAGGTAGGGGGTGGCTGTGTCTCACCGTGAAGACAAGGACACTGGCAGCAGAAATTCTGGGAAGTACTACTTGGCGTGAGACTCCCAGAGTCTGCCACTAGACCCCAAAAAGAGCCTGGGTAGGCTCCAGTGTTCGGTCGCCTCAGGCGCCTCAGACAACTAACAGGGAGGGAACCCAGCCCCAGACATCAACAGTCAAGCAGAATAAAGTTTACTGAGCTCTGCCCACCAGAGCAACAGTCAGCTCTACCCACCACCAGTCCCCCCCATCAGGAAACTTGCACGAGCCTCTTAGACAGCCTCATCCACCAGAGGGCAGACAGCAGAAACAAGAAGAACTACAATCCTGCAGCCTGTGGAACAAAAACCACATTCACAGAAAGATAGACAAGATGAAAAGGCAGAGGGCTATGTACCAGATGAAGGAACAAGATAAAACCCCAGAAAAACAACTAAATGAAGTGGAGATAGGCAGCCTTCCAGAAAAAGAATTCAGAATGATAGTGAAGATGATCCAGGACCTCGGAAAAATAATGGAGGCAAAGATCGAGAAGATATAAGAAATGTTTAACAAAGACCTAGAAGAATTAAAGAACAAACAAAGATGAACAATACAATAACTGAAATGAAAACTACACTAGAAGGAATCAATAGCAGAACAACTGAGGCAGAAGAACGGATAAGTAACCTGGAAGACAGAATGGTGGAATTCACTGCTGTGGAACAGAATAAAGAAAAAAGAATGAAAAGAAATGAAACAGCCTAAGAGACATCTGGGACAACATTAAACGAAACAACATTCGCATTATAGGGGTCCCAGAAGGAGAAGAGAGAGAGAAAGGACCCAAGAAAATATTTGAAGAGATTATACTCGAAAACTTCCCTAACATGGGAAAGGAAATAGACACCCAAGTCCAGGAAATGCACAGAGTCCCATACAGGATAAACCCAAGGGGAAACACGCCGAGACACATAGTAATCAAATTGGCAAAAATTAAAGACAAAGAAAAATTATTCAAAGCAGCAAGGGAAAAACGACAAATAACATACAAGGGAACTCCCATAAAGTTAACAGCTGATTTCTCAGCAGAAAATCTACAAGCCAGAAGGAAGCGGCATGATATACTTAAAGTGATGAAAGGGAAGAACCTACAACCAAGATTACTCTACCCAGCAAGGATCTCATTCAGATTCGATGGAGAAATCAAAAGCTTTACAGACAAGCAAAAACTAACAGAATTCAGCACCACCAAACCAGCTCTACAATAAATGCTAAAGGAACTTCCCTAAGTGGGGAAACAAGAGCAGAAAACGACCTACAAAAATGAACCCAAAACAATTAAGAAAATGGTCTTAGGAACATACATATCGATGATTACCTTAAACGGGAATGGATTAAATGCTCCAACTAAAAGACACAGGCTTGCTGAATGGATACAAAAACAAGACCCATATATATGCTGTCTACAAGAGACCCACTTCAGACCTACGGGCACATACAGGCTAAAAGTGAGGGGGTGGAAAGAGATATTCCATGCAAATGGAAATCAAAAGAAAGCTGGAGTAGCAATACTCATATCAGATAAAATAGACTTTAAAATAAAGAATGTTATGAGACAAGGAAGGAAACTACATAATGATCAAGGGATCAATCCAAGAAGAAGTTATAACAAGTATAAATATATATGCAGGGCTTCCCTGGTGGCACAGTGGTTGAGAATCTGCCTGCCAATGCAGGCGACACGGGTTCGAGTCCTAGTCTGGGAAGATCCCACATGCCATGGAGCAAATAGGCCCGTGAGCCACAACTACTGAGCCTGTGCATCTGAAGCTTATGCTCTGCAAAAAGAGAGGCTGCAACAGTGAGAGGTCTGCACACCACGATGAAGAGTGGCCTCTGCTTGCCGCAATTAAAGAAAGCCCTTGCACAGAAATGAAGACCCAACACAGCCAAATAAATAAATAAAGAAATAGCATTTCCTTTAAAAATAAATAAAGAAAGAAATATTTGTTGAATTCATGGATTAATCTCTTTTAAAAAATATATATATAAGCAAACAACATAGGAGCACCTCAATACATAAGGCAACAGCTAACAGCTAAAAAAGAGGAAATCGACAGTAATAAAATAATAGTGGGGACTTTAACACCTCACTCACACCAATGGACAGATCATCCAAACAGAAAATTAATAAGGAAACACAAGCTTTAAATGACACAATAGACCAGATAGATTTAATTTATATTTATAGGACGTTCCATCCAGAAACAGCAGATTACACTTTCTTCTCAACTGTGCATGGAACATTCTCCAGGATAGATCACATCTTAGGTCACAAATCAAGCCTCAGTAAATTTAAGAAAATTGAAATTATATCAAGCATCTTTTCTGACCACAACGCTATGAGATTAGAAATCAATTCCAGCGAAAAAAACGTAAAAAACACAAACACATGGAGTCTAAACAATACGTTACTAAATAACCAAGAGATCACTGAAGAAATCAAACAGGGAATCCAAAAATACATTGAGACAAATGACAATGAAAACACGACGATCCAAAACCTATGGGATGAAGCAAAAGCAGTTCTAAGAGGGAAGTTTATAGCAATACAATCCTACCTCAAGAAACAACAAACATCTCAAGTAAACAATCTACCCTTACACCTAAAGGAACTAGAGAAACAAGAACAAACAAAACCCAAAGTTAATAGAAGGAAAGAAATCATAAAAATCAGATCAGAAATAAATGAAATAGAAACAAAGAAAACAATAGCAAAGATCAATAAAACTAAAAGCTGGTTCTTTGAGAAGGTAAACAAAATTGATAAACCATTAGCGAGACTCATCAAGAAAAAGAGGAAGTGGACTCAAATCAATAAAATTGGAAATGAAAAAGGAGAAGTTACCACACCACAGAAATACAAAGCATCCTAAGAGACTACTACAAGCAACTTTATGCCAACAAAATGGACAACCTGGAAGAAATGGACAAATTGTTAGAAAGGTATAACCTTCCAAGACTGAACCAGGAAGAAATATAAAATATGAACAGACCAATCACAAGTAATGAAATTGAAACTGGGATTAAAAATCTTCCAACAAACAAAAGTCCAGGACCAGATGGCTTCAGAGGTGAATTCTATTAAACATTTAGAGAAGAGCTAACACCCATCCTTCTCAAACTCTTCCAAAAATTGCAGAGCAAGGAACACTCCCAAACTCATTCTGTGAGGCCACCATCACCCTGATACCAAAACCAGACAAAGATACTACAAACAAACAAACAAAAAAATTACAGACCAATATCACTGATGAATATAGATGCAAAAATCCTCAACGAAATACTAGCAAACAGAATCCAACAGCACATTAAAAGGATCATACACCATGATCAAGTGGGATTTATCCCAGGGATGCAAGGATTCTTCAATATATGCAAATCAATCAACGTGATACACCATATTAACAAATTGAAGAATAAAAACCATATGATCATCTCAATAGATGCAGAAAAACCTTTTGACAAAATTCAACAACGATTTATGATAAAAACTCTCCAGAAAGTAGGCATAGAGGGAACCTACCTCAACATAATAAAGGCCATATATGACAAACCCACAGCAAACATCATTCTCAATGGTGAAAAACTGAAAGCATTTCCTCTAAGATCAGGAAGAAGACAAAGATGTCCACTCTCACCACTATTATTATCATTATTATTTTTTTCGGTACGCAGGCCTCTCACTGTTGTGGCCTCTCCTGTTGCGGAGCACAGGCTCCGGATACGCAGGTTCAGCGGCCATGGCTCACGGGGCCAGCCGCTCCACGGTATGTGGGATCTTTCCAGACCGGGGCACGAACCCATGTCCCCTGCATCGGCAGGCGGACTCTCAACCACTGTGCCACCAGGGAAGCCCTCACCACTATTATTCAACATAGTTTTGGAAGTCCTAGCCATGGCACTCAGAGAAGAAAAAGAAATAAAAGGAATCCAAATTCGAAAAGAAGAAGTAAAACTGTCACTGTTTGCAGATGACATGATACTATACACTGAGAATCCTAAAGATGCCGTCAGAAAACTACTAGAGCTAATCAATGAATCTGGTAATGTTGCAGGACACAAAATTAATGCACAGAAATCTCTTGCATTCCTATACACTAATGATGAGAAATTTGAAAGAGAAATTTAGGAAACACTCCCATTTACCACTGCAACAAAAGGAATAAAATACCTAGGAATAAACCTACCTAGGGAGAAAAAACACCCATATGCAGAAAACTATAAGACACTGATGAAAGAAATTAAAGATGATACCAACAGACGGAGAGATACACCATGTTCTTGGATTGGAAGAATCAATATTGTGAAAATGACTATACTACCCAAAGTAATCTACAGGTTCAATGCAATCCCTATCAAATTACCAATGGCATTTTTTACAGAACTAGAACAAAAAATCTTAAAATTTGTATGGAGACACAAAAGACCCCAAATAGCCAAAGTGGTCTTGAGGGAAAAAAAACGGAGCTGGAGGAATCAGGCTCCTGGACTTCAGACTATACTACAAAGCTACAGTAAGCAAGACAATATACTGGCACAAAACCAGAAATATAGATCAATGGAACAGGATAGAAAGCCCAGAGGTAAACCCATGCACCTATGGTCAACTAATCTGTGACAAAGGAGGCAAGGAGATAGAATGGAGAAAAGACAGTCTCTTCAATAAGTGGTGCTGGGAAAATTGGACAGCTACCTGTAAAAGAATGAAATTAGAACACTCCCTAACACCATACACAAAAATAAACTCAAAATGGATTAGAGACCTAAATGTAAGACTGGACACTGTAAAACTCTTAGAGGAAAACATAGGAAGAACACTCTTTGACATAAATCACAGCAAGATCTTTTTTGATCCACCTCCTAGAGTAATGGAAATAAAAACCAAAATAAACAAAAATGGACCTAATGAAATTTAAAATATTTTGCACAGCAAAGGAAACCATAAACAAGACGAAAGGACAACCCTCAGAATGGGAGACAATATTTGCAAACGAATCAATGGACAAAGGATTAATCTCCAAAATATATAAACAGCTCATGCAGCTCAATATTAAAAAAACAAACAACCCAATCAAAAAATGGGCAGAAGACTTAAATAGACCTTTCTCCAAAGAAGACATACAGATGGCCAAGAGCCACATGAAAAGCTGCTCAACATCACTAATTATTAGAGAAATGCAAATCAAAACTACAATGAGGTATCACCTCACACCGGTTAGAATGGGCATCATCAGAAAATCTACAAACAACAAATGCTGGAGAGGGTGTGGAGAAAAGGGGACCCTCTTGCACTGTTGGTGGGAATGTAAATTGATACAGCCACCCTGGAGAACAGTATGGAGGTTCCTTAGAAAACTAAAAATAGAATTACCATATGATCCAGCAATCCCACTACTGGGTATATATCCTGAGAAAACCATAATTCAAAAAGACACATGCACCCCAATGTTCTTTGCAGCACTATTTACAATAGCCAGGACATGGAAGCAACCTAAGTGTCCATCAACAGATGAATGGATAAAGAAGATGTGGTACATATCTACAATGGAATATTAGCCATAAAAAGGAATGAAATTTGGTCATTTGTAGAGATGTGGATGGATCCAGAGACTGTCATACAGAGTGAAGTAAGTCAGAAAGAGAAAAACAAATATCTTATATGAATGCATATCTGTGGAATCTAGAAAAATGGTACAGATGAACCAGTTTGCAGGGCAGAAATTGAGACACAGATGCAGAAAACAAACAGATGCAGGAAACAAACAAAGGCGGGACAGTGGCAGGGGGGCGGTGGTGGTGTGATGAACTGGGAAATTGGGATTGACATATATACACTAATATGTATAAAATGGGTAACTAATAAGAACCTGCTGTATAAAAAAATAAACAAAATTAAACTTAAAAAAGATAATAAAAATAAAAGGATAAATACTCACTTCCCAGTTCTATTGATAACTTTATACATGGGCACATGACCAAACTTCTGTGAACATCAACTTCCTAATTATAAAATGAAAGATTGACTATTTTCAGTTCCACCATCCAATGGCTGTTAGTGAAGACACGATCCATGTCTCTGGATGTGCAGGCTCTCTGCTGATCTCTTCGGTTGGGGCACTCCTGTAGAATTCGTGAGCTCCTGGAAGACAGGGAGCTCTATTCACTGCTATATCCTTAGGACCTCGAACATAGTAGGTGCTCAAAAACTACCGATCAGTTGACTGTCTGAGATTTCTAGCAGATTAGATGAATATTCACGCCTATAGCACAAGAGCAGTCGGAGCTTGTGGTATAGATTCGGAAGGCATCAACTTGGTGGTAATAGTTGAAGCTGTCTGTGGTGGAGGATAAAAAGAGAGAGAGAGAGAGAAAGAAAGAGTGAGGAAATGGACTGAAAATAAGGTCATAAGTTAAAGAAGCCATCTTTAGTGATTTTGAAGCAATGTCAATGGATTATTGTAGACTAGGGGGAGGAGGGCAGAGGAAAGCTAGATTCACGACACTAGAAAGATAGTGCATAGTGAAAAAATAGAAGTAGCTGGGTTCAATTAATTTTTTGAGACATGTGACAGTGAAAGGAAGCTGAAAATGGAATATTAGTGAAGAGATGAAAAGTTCAGGGAGTTATAAGGGCAAATACAAATTCAAAATAAAAGGCTTAATTCTCCTTTTTGAAAATAAGGGAAGAGACTCCTTCTCTCTCTTTTCTTAGAGCATTTATTTAAAAGAAAAAAAGTGTAAGTTCTTTCTCTGTCTCTTTGAAATATAGGTAAATCTTTTGTAAAAGCTCAGTAAGCTGGCTCTTGCTAGCTTTACGACCCAGGAGGGCCTTGCTCAAGGACCTGGGAACTATCTCTGAAATATAATTATTAAGGAAGATGATGCCCCTAGCTCCCAGTTTCTGTGGGTTGGTAGGAGCTTAAGCTCAGCAGACACTTCACTCCTAGGATGCAAAACTATCTTTTGTCATAAAGAGGAATTTATATTTCCTTTGGATAAAGCCAATTAGCACAGATGGTCAGCCCAACTACCAAGTGAATTTAGGATAAACTACGTGTGACAAATGGTGTGCTGTCGGTCCTTTTTCTTGAGGACTAGTTATTGTTTACCTTGAGAACATGTATGTATTAGTCAGGGTTCTCCAGAAAAACAGAGCCAGTAGGTTGTATATGTATATATGGAGAGATTTATTATAGGGAATTGGCTCGCGTGATTATGGGCACCGACAAGTCTCAGGATCTGCAGGGTGAGATGGCAATTTGGAGATGGAGGAGAACCAATGGTGTAGTTTCAGTCCAAAGGCTGACAGGCTCGGGACCTAAGAAGAGTCAATGCTGCAGTTTGAATCCAAAGGCAGAAAAAAGCCAATGTCCTCGTTCAAAAACAATCAGGCAGAAGGATTTCTCTTTTACTTGGCAAAGGTCAGCTTTTTGGTTCTGTTCAGTCCCTCGACAGATTTGTGTTTACCAGAGTGGGGCGAGGGGGAATTGGATGAAGGTAGTCAAAAGGTATAAACTTACAGTTATAAGATAAATAAGTACTTGGGATATAATGTACAACAGGATAAATATAATTAACATTGCTGTATGTTATATATGAAAATTAAGAGAGAAAATCCTGAGTTCTTATCACAAGAAAAAATTTTTCTGTTTCTTTAATTTTGTATCTATATGAGGTGATGGATGTTCACTAAACTTGTGAAAATCACTTCATAATGTATGTAAGTCAAATCATTATGTTGTACACCTTAAATTTGTACAGTGCTGTATGTCAATTATATCTCAATAAAACTGGAGTTAAAAAATAAAGTCAGTTCATCACACACACACACACACACACACACACACACACAAATAGTGTGGAGGCTGAAAAGCAAAGTGGTACTTCAAAAATTGTAATCAGTTCAGAGCCCTGAGGATAGACCAAATGTTAGCAGGTCTCATAAATCTCTTAAAACTCCATTCAGACAATAGACTGGCTCATAAGTAAAATCATCCTGATGCCACTAACTCTGAATATTTTCATGAACGTTATAGGGAGGATCTTTGGAGGATTGTTTGTATATCTATTCTTTGGCTACGACAAATAGAAGAATGGAAATGTAATGAGGCATTCGGCTTACACACTTTAGGAAGGATATTTTCTCTTTCTTAACTGACCATAAGACACTACAACTTGAGTCTTAATTTCTTATTGAACTTGAATCTCTGACCCAGATATTATATTCATATGGACCTATAGAGGACAGCCTTCTGCAAACTTTTGTAGGATGTAGGTTTTTTTTTTTTTTACGCGGGCCTCTCACTGTTGTGGCCTCTCCCGTTGCGGAGCACAGGCTCCGGACGCGCAGGCTCAGCGGCCATGGCTCACGGGCCCAGCCGCTCCGCGGCATGTGGGATCTTCCCGGACCGGGGCACGAACCCGTGTCCCCTGCATCGGCAGGCGGACTCTCAACCATTGCGCCACCAGGGAAGCCCAGGATGTAGGTTTTTATACTGGATCCTTCCTCCTATCTCCTAAGGACCCTAGAATGGAGTGACCCAGTATGAAGTAAATCCATCCTTCTCACTTTCCCCCCCACCCAGGGGAGAGGGGAGGAGGAATAAACTAGGACAATGATTTATGATAGTGGATTTCCCACCGTGTCCAGCTCTGGACCTTCCCTTGCATCTTAGGAATTCTTGAAGACAAGCCCGAAACATACTGCTCATGTGGCCACAGCCTAAGCTTGGTTACTCTCAGTAATAATTTTTTAAAAAGGGAAATAAGAAGGAAGAAGAGGAGGGGCAAGAGGAGAGGTGAAGAAGAAAGAGGAGGAAGAGGAGGAAACCTGGGAGGAAGCGGGGGGAAAAGGAGGAGTAAGAGGGAGAGAAGGAAGAAAAGGGACGAGAAACAACCTTTACTGAACCTGTATCAGTCACTGGACTAAGGGCATTATGTGAAATCTCTAGTTTATTTCCATAACAACTCTAAAGTAATAGATACTATCATTATCATTGTTTTACAAAGGAAGGGAGTGAGAATTAGGTATTTTAAGTGGAGTTAATACTGAGGGGCAGCAGTGAAGTTTGATTCCAGATTTGTCTGACTCCGGAGTTCCAACTACTAACCACTACCAAAAATTTGAAAGAAAAAAAGTTTGAGTGAAGGGTTTTCTTCTCTAGAGGTGATTTTTCCTGCAGACCCTCCAAACAGCTAGAGAGCAAAAACTGAGATAACTACACTGTTGTGAACTTTGCTTAACATCCATGGATGGATAGGTGGGCAGGGGAACCTTATTAATTACAAGCTAGGCAGGTGAGATAATAACATACTAACAGTAATTTCAAAACATTTTCAAAATAGTATTTGTAATTGTTTTTGTCTCTAAAATTATTACAGTATATTTTTATCAGCAGTCTCTAAAAATAACTTTCACATATTTATTTCAGTTAAAATTGAATTATAAATATTTTCAGGCTAACAGATTTTATTTTCTTGCTGTAATGTTTTTATAATCAATCTTTACAACAACTAGTTTTTTTGTGCTAAGTACACACAATGTCAATTAATTTTCACTCATATTGCTATAGCAAGTAAACCCTCAGTTAGTTGTCTTTGATAAAGCAAGATGAAATTTTACCATAGACAGGAAGAAATCAGCAAGCTCACAATTTCAGTTAAATCAACATCATAATCTGTTAAAACAGTATTTTGTGATACTAATATTTTCATAACTCAATTCAAAATTTATCCATTCATCCTGTCTACAAAGCATATTGCCCAAATATTAACTATTTATCAGATAATCTACCACTGTGCTGACAGGTGGCCTTTATTTTCTTTGGCAGCAGTTCAAAGTTTCTAGAATGTATTGATGGCTAAATAGCTATTAACGCTGATAAGAGCTCTTGCTGTGTTTCTGTGACTGGACCACCATATGGAGCCGATTTCAAAACAGAAAGATTAAAAGAGCTCACTCTTAACACATATAAGGGAACACGAAGAGCACATTGTCATTGATCCTTCTAAACTTACCTCCCAAGTCTGAAAACTTCCTACTCTTTCTGTTGACAGTCTTCTCTCAGTGTCTCAAGGAAAATTTATATTCTCCATGCCACGTCTACAGATATGATTAACTAAGTTCAATCTTTCTTCAGGGTGTATATATATATTTAATATTAATTTTGTTCTCTCACCTAAGCCTTCACCCTGCATTCTATCAAAGTCTGTGGCTATTAAAGCTACAAGATTGACTATGAGGAATGTGGTGTATTTAAGGTAAGGATGCAATTAAAACATAACTTTAATAATCACTAAGCAAAATTTCAGTGTCCAGCCCTTCAATCAAACAGGATTAACACTGAGTCCCTCAGGAAGCCACAGTCTAGCATGGCCATGTAAGAAAACACGAGTAACCTAGACTGCTAAAGAACACGTTGGACACGAAGTTCAAAGATTCTGGTTTGAGGATCTGATACACCTAAATTAAGAGATATAAGCACAACACTTTGCTCTCTAAGATAAAATAGAGAAAAATATACCTACTTTGTGAAATAAAAGAAAATACATGTTAAAATATTTTGTAAATTATAAAATGCTATATATAAAACATCAGTGATACCTTTACATACTCCTGGCAAGAAGATACAGATAAAATTGCCCTCAGATCAATGAAAAGGGCAGGGAAAGTTTGAGCAAATGTTGGTATTGGCTTGTAATTAGCAGGTACATGGTACTGACAACAAAGTAATGGGGCAAAAGGCAAAGAGTATAACATAACTATTGGTTTAGAATAAAAGAAGGATAAGTGGCAACCTTGGTGACTCATGGCAGGCATTAATCATTTATTGAGTGGTTTCTATATGCTAAAGTTAAAGAAGAATGTAAGATACACGCTTTTGAGGACCTTACGTTCAGTGATAGACATTACTGTGTTAGCCAATATTTGTGAATCGTTTCCCTTTCCTGGACATGCAGAATTACACTTCCTACTTATTTAAATTTGGCATGGCCATGTGACTTTCTTTGGCCAATAGAATGAGTGGAAATGGCAGGTATCACTCTGGGTGAAAGCATTTAAAAGGCAGTGTGCAATTTCTCCATATTCTTTTCTCATGCTCTAGAAATTATGGGAGCAGTGTTGATAAGGAGATGACACAAGATGAAAAAGCCTGGAGTTCTGAGCCTTGACATATAGGCTAGCTGCCCTAGAATAGATTCTGAATGAACAAGAAATAAACTTTTATTTTAAAAAACCATGATATTTTTATATCATTTATTACTGCACCGTTACCTAGCCTATCCTGACTAAAACACATTCTACAGAGAAAGTATAGCATGGTGAAAGAGTGCATTCATCCTTCAGTAGCCAAAGGGGATTGATTTCAGGACCTCCTGTGGATATCAAAATTCTCAGATATTCAAGTCCCTTATACAAAATGGTATAGTATTTGTATATAACCTATGTACATCCTCCGGTACACTTTAAACCATCTCTAGATTACTTATAATACCTAATAAAATGTAAATGCTATGTAAATAGTTGCCAACACACAGAAAATTCAAATTTTGCTTTTTGGAACTTTCTGGAATTTTTTTTCAAATACTTTCAATCTGCAGTTGGTTGAATCTGTGGACGCACTAACCACAGATATGGAGGGCCGATCGTACATACATCCGAGGCAAAAGGAGCTGAATGTTTTACCTCATCTTAACTATTTATTATTGGCTGACTTTGAATATATTACTTAGTCCCTCTGACCCTCAATGTTATCCTTGTAAAATGAAGATAATAATGCTTGCTTAAAGAATTGTTTCATGTGAGAAAGTGTCTATTTTTAATAGTAAATTAGTTAAACAAGGAAGCCATTAGACTAGGAGGTTCTAATAGCTTAGCAACCTATGTAAGCAAACCAAAACCTAAGCCTGTAAATGCCTGGAAGTTAAGAAACCAAAACCTAAGGACAACTAATCACAAACAGCCAACTAGGCTTTCCCAAATAGTTCAATAATTTTATTGAACTATCGCCAATAAAATTATTTCTTGCTTTGCTTTTTCATCTTCTCTATAAAAGCCTTGCCCCTAACTCTTGTCAGTGGAGCTCTCCTAACCACTTCTGGTTTGGTGCTGCCCCATTCAAATTGATTTTTGCTCCAATAAACTCTTAGAACATTTAATATGGCTCATTTTATCTTTTAATAGTTAATCCTTGAAATGCTCATTATTATTATACCTCAGCAATAATGAAATACAGTTGAAATATCTTAAAAATAAACACAACTCTTGTTGGTGCCACTACACATGGATGTCCCAATGCAATGGGTGCTAAGGAGCTATCAAGGGCTGGAAAATAGGAACCGTCCTTTGAGGGTGTGAGGGGTGGGATATTCCCTTGTTCCAGGAAATAAGGGTGAGGGGGCCATGCGTTCCTGCTGGGACATTTTTTGCATTTTGCAGTTGTTTAATTTTTTCTTTCTTTTTTGTAATTTTGAATTTTTTGTGAGACCCAGGTCTCAAGACAAGTGGAAACATCCTTACCACAGTGAGCAGACCACAGGTACTTTGAAACCTTTCCAAGGATTGACGATCCTTGGAATCTGGAAGTTCTGTTTTGTTTATGTTTTTATTTCTTTTAATTTTTATACAGATATATTCAGAGATCTAAGCAACTTTTTCCATTCCCTGTCTTCTCCACCAACTTGAAAGTGAATAATTTTAGCAAAGGAAGGAGGAAAATACTACAGCAACATTTTGAGAGGTTTGGGATTTTTTATGAAAAAAAAAAAGTAATGAACTGAGATGGAGAAAATGTTCCCACCTTAAGCCCACATGAATCCCTCTCTCCCACCTCTACTGTCTTCCTAAGTTTCTATTAAAGAAGCCATTGAAGCAGCTCTACTATCATCACAAAGATGCATTGAGTGAGGAAAAAAGAAAAAGACAGAGCTGGATAAAGAGTCACAGTCCATTGGTTCCCCAGTCGGTGTTCTACAGTACTCAGAATGTGAGAACTTGCATCATGGCCATAACCTCCACATTCTGGAGTTGTGGCCGGCTGCTCAGTTGGCCCTTCTATCCTGGTCCTGGCATCTGGGCTCTCTTCACCCATCATCCTGCCTCAAAAGTGCATGAAGAACCCCATCAGTCCAGGTCAGCTGTTGTCAAAAAGCACCAGACGTGGAGTCCCCTTGATCCTGACACAAATCATGTCCCTGTGGGGTATGAACAAGATCGTTGAGATCTTGGCTTCTCCAGCATCCATACCCGGGAAGTGTTTGACTGTAGGAAACCCAGGTTCTCTAAGGTTGTACTGAAACCACAGTCCATGACTAGGGAAGCTCACAAAGTCTTTATCCTTGGCCGTTGAAATTTACCAAGTCCTGAGCTATGAGTAGAAAGAACAGCACGGCAGCCAAGTGCTCCTGCCATGCCTGTAGGCTGAAAGAAAATGAGATTGTGGCACAGGAGACCTCAGCCCTCCGAGTGCAAGCCAAGCACATTTCCCTGTAGGGTGCATTTTTGATTGTTCTCTTTTTAAAAGACTCGTTTGTCTCCTGTCTGAGAGCACCACACCTGAACAAACCTTTCTGTCATAAACACTTTTCTAGTAGTACAAACACACTGACTCACATTTTAATCTACACCTGTGTCCAGCTATGTTCTCCCACACATGCTATGGCCTGTGTGTGTGGTCACCAAGGTGTGTCTGTGTGTGTGTGTGTGTGTGTGCACGCCCACATATGTATGAGTGAACATGTGTTCTTTTGCATTACTCTCCATTTTAAAAACCTTCATCTTTAGTTCAAAAAAAAAAGTACCATATTTTTATTAGATTATGGAGAACTCGGACGGTTTTCCTCCCCTGCTATTCTCTTTCCTCCCTCCCATTCAGTGTTGTTTCACGTTAGACCTTATTTACTTTTCCATGCTGCTGTCTTTGGATTCACTAAGAACAACTTTGGTGAAATAGCAGATCTCAGTTTTCAAAAGTACAAGCTCTTATTTGTTTAATCTTTAAATTACCATGATAAAATGCTATACAAAATAATAGCATGACACTGCAGCACTGTTAACATATAGGTTGTTTTCCTCACATTTTAAGTTTTGGTGATAATTGTCTTCATATTTAAAGTGCTATTTAGATTTATTAAGTCCCATATTTACTTATTATTTTATCTACTACGTTTCACTTTAATAATGCCAACCATGACCAGGTAAGAATAGAATTATTAGAACACAGATTTGGTTTTGCACCATCCGTACCTAAATCACTAATCCCACTGTACACAAAAGCATGTTGCCTAAGTATTACTAGTGGATGTGAGGTATTTTCCCTATTTAAAAATTTTATGTTCTTCTCAGAAACAAAAATTGAACTGATGCATTTGGAACATGCCTAGAACATCCACAAGACAGAGGATCAAAGGAAATGTGAGGAATGAACAGTTATTTTCC
Source organism: Monodon monoceros (assembly GCF_005190385.1). NCBI lineage: Eukaryota > Metazoa > Chordata > Mammalia > Artiodactyla > Monodontidae > Monodon > Monodon monoceros. The sequence goes on from NW_021703771.1 coordinate 58,766,622, forward strand.
ATGTAGGAGTCAAATGCTGTATTTCAGAACAGCATTTTTTTTTTTTTTTTTTCTGCTGTACGTGGGCCTTTCACTGTTGTGGCCTCTCCTGTTGCGGAGCACAGGCTCCGGACGCGCAGGCTCAGCGGCCATGGCTCACGGGCCCAGCCGCTCCGCGGCATGTGGGATCTTCCCGGACCGGGGCACGAACCCGTGTGCCCTGCATCGGCAGGCGGACTCTCAACCACTGGGCCACCAGGGAAGCCCCAGAACAGCTTTTGATATTGATATGATTTCCTATTTGACCTTTTCCATGTTCCTCTTGATATCCAAAACACTTCAATTATTTAAGTGGATTTTTCCATTTTTAATACATAGTTTTATAAATTATTAGGAGAAAAAGACCTTGATGATTAAAAAAACATTGGCCCATTAAGTAAACAGGTAGCTTTTTAAAGACCCTTTTTCCTAGTAGTGTCAATTCCTGAAGTAATCCTCAGTCTAAGAAATTGTATAAGTTTAGTGTTTATTGTTTTAAGGTGTTAGGTTTGGTGTAACTTGTTAAGTCACAATGGATAACATGTCACAATGGATAACTAATACATGTGTTAAGATTGAAGAGAAAAAGAAACATTTAGGGTTTTTTGAAGGCTTCAGTATTTTAAACCTATTACTGATATGCATCGGCATGTTTTCTGTTTTAAACTAAAATTGTAGGACGGTATTGAGGCTTATCACGCTGGTTCCTATTCCTAAATACATAAGGAGCTTCCTTATTTTCAAATAGGTTTCTTTTTTTTAACTCAGTTAATGTCGTCCAAAAGCACAAGATGAATTTTACTTATATATTTATTGGATTATATAGTATTTTTTAGGAAAAGCATCTGCCCCAAAAATGTCTATTTCAAAAGGGTGCACTGCTGGCATGGATCACTGCTGCCAGTGCCCTGCTTTCCCTTGTAGAAGGTCATGTTTTGTACATTGTGAGGTTTGTATCAGGGCTATGTGGATATTCTATCAGGTGAGAGATGATTTGACTTCAAAGATGTTCTTTGTTTCACTAAGTTGTATAATGTCAAGAGATTCTGCTGTTACTAAAAGAGAACGTGTTTGATGCCAGATTGACTGCATAATTTCATCAGTATGACTTTCTGGTTTCCTAACTCCAGAAGATCTCCAATAAGATGGTGACTTCACTATCATTTCATCAGCAATGCTTCTCTAAGAATATCTAGTGGAGTCTTGGGGAGCCAGGCTAGCTGGATATTCTTACTAGGTAAACATTTTGTTCAAGGTTCAATTAATGGTGAAAAATCAAGGTGGAGGGAGGGTGTTGGAATATGTATAAGTTTGCTAGGGCTGCCATAATAAAGTACCACAGACAGGCTTAAACAACAGAAATTTATTTTCTCATTCTGGAGGCTAGAAGTGTCAGCATGATTGATTTCTTCTGAGGGCCTCTCTCCTTGGCTTGTAGATAGCCATCTTCCTCTGTGTCTTCACGTGGTCTCCCCCCCTGTACATGTCTGTGTCCTAATCTGCTTTTCTTATAAGAACACCAGTCATATTGGATTAGGGCCCACCCTAACGGCCTCATTTTACTTCTTTAAAACCCTATCTCCAAATACAGTCACATTCTCAGGTATGGAGTTAGGACTTCAATGTATGAATTTCAGGGACACATAATTCAGCTCATAAGAGAACTGAAATGTATTGTTTAGGAAAATAACTAACATATTACATAAATAAAATTGTTGGGAGTCTTAAGCAGAACAGAGTAAAAGATACGTGTTATAATAAAAGTGGTAATGAGTTCAGACTTATTGTAGGTGATAAGGCTCAGAAATTGTATAAGAAATAAGAGCAGAAGAGTTAATCATGGAGAATCTCTCCATGGAGACTGGAGGTGAGGACCATTGGGGGCATCTTGGAATGGGCTGCCACAGTGAGAGAGTGTGTGTGTGTGTGTGTGTGTGTGTGTGTTACATCATCATGAAGTTGATAACGTAAATTATATCATTAAATGAGGAAGGGTCAAAAGTTTCTCTCTGGACCATTTACATTCGTCAAGGTATAAATAGATAGATTATTTTTTTAAAGTATATTTGAGCTTTGGTCTTTCTTAGAATTGGGTTGTTTGTATCAAATGAGCATCACAAATATTTTATGCAGAAGAAAGAAAAATTACAGTTAAAAAGCACATCAAAACTATGATTAAGGGCTTCCCTGGTGGCGCAGTGGTTGAGAGTCCGCCTGCCGATGCAGGGGACACGGGTTCGTGCCCCGGTCCGGGAAGATCCCACATGCCGCGGAGAGGCTGGGCCCGTGAGCCATGGCCGCTGGGCCTGCGCGTTCGAAGCCTGTGCTCCGCAACGGGAGTGGCCACAACAGTGAGAGGCCCACGTACCGCAAAAAAAAACCCAAAAAACTATGATTAAAAACATATATGCATTAAAGAAATCCAGAGTGAAAAAGTAATCAGAGCTAGGTGTGGATGTAGTAAATAACATTTTTTAAAGTGAATTCACTGCTGCAATGTTAAATTTTAAGAAAAATCATTCTAAGACAAGTAAGCAAAGTTGTCACAGAGAAAAATATCAGATAGTATATTAATATAAGTAGTTCTAAGTTGATCTCCAGGAAAAATTTGAAAATAAAAACTAACAATTTCTTTGAAAATTTTAGAACATACCAATGCAACAAAAGACTATGATGTGGTATCTTATAATGATTAGATATTAATCATGTTTATAAAAATTATATTCACTTGTTTGGGGTATTAGCCTAATAGGCATATTTGGTCATAAATTACTAAAGGTAATCCTTTTGTGGTGTTAATACAACAGAAAGCAAATTGAAATATTTTATTTCTCCTTGGGTGGAAGAATTACAAGAAAGACACTCAAGGACTATTTGCCTATTCGTTTGTATTAAAGGTTTTCAATACTATAATCCATTGTTATTTAATACTTTAGAGCAGGGGACAGCAATGTTTTTCTGTAAATGCAGTAAATATTTTCACCCTTTTTAGCCATGTGGTCTCTATCACATCTACTCCATTCCACAGTTGTAGCATGAAAACAACCATCAAAAATACTAAACAAATAAACATGACTGTGTTCAATAAAACTTTAGGTATGGAGACTGAATTTCAAATAATTTTCATGTGTCACAAAATGTCTTTTTATTTTCTTTTTCAAACCTTTATAAACGTAAAAACCTTTCTTAGCTTATGCAAAAACAGAATAACAGGCCAGATTTGATAAATGTCTATTTTAGAGCCACCCTGTTAGCTTGCTCACAGATTGATAAGATAGGCAAAGCACTAAATAAGCAGGAAATCACCACTGAAAAGCACATAAAAAACATTAAGGCTCTTGAGCAGATTCCTAGATGGAAGCCCAGCTGCCTTCTGGGATACCTTAGTGCTAGATATCAAGCCACACCCAATTGGCTGATGTTGAGTTCATTGATTTTCTAACTGAAATATGCAGAGTGGCTGAACTGTTGGAAAATATATGCACTTCGTTCAATCAGAGGTGATATAATTTTAGCAATAAATACATCACAGTTGGTTTTTCTGTGATAGTCCTATATCATTGTAATAGCTAACATATATAGAGTGCTTTCCATGAGAGGGAACTTGTCTAAGTACTTTAACTGCAGTAACATTTAATTCTCACCAAAAAAAACCTAACAGGTGGGTATAACTGTTGTTGTCATTTTACAGATTTTACCTTTCAAAATTCTTTCACTATTTATCTGGCTTATATTGTCGTGTGTGTGTGTGTGTGTGTGTGTGTGTGTGTGTGTGTGTATTTGTCTAAACAAAAGAAAAAGCGTATTAGTAATTCACTGATATGATAGACCATGACCACTATTATCAAAATCCCAGACCCATTCTTCTTCTCACATCCACTTAAATGATCTGAAGTAAAAGAGAGAAAATGTAAATATTCTACCAACCTAATGAGTACACAATAGGTATGACAACTATGAGCGTTACTCTCAGTGCCTGTGCCATGAGGTCTGAGAAAGCATTTGGTGCACTATCCTTCTCGTATAACCTTCCAAACAGAGTTACTGTCAAGATAGGTCCAGATAGTGGCTTCTGGCTGCAAAAGCGTCCGTCACTTGACACCTATTTAAAACACAGGGAAGTTGACTGACAGTAACTTTCAGTTACACAACCTCACAACATACTCTTAAAATTCAGTACAACTGGATGAAGAAACAGTAAAAATAATGGCCAGATTCTATTCCATCTGAAATATGTGAAATTGTACAGAGTATAAGAAAAATTGGAGCTATGGAATTGGCACTGATCCATTTATTATTGAAATGCCCATAATCTATATCTTATGATTTACTCTGAGAGAGCATCTGATGAGTTAATAAACATAAAACAATGGATCTGAGAATAAATAAGAGAGAAATCTTGTTCTCTCCTACAAGAAAAAGACTCCTCCGAAGGGTCAGGCGGGCTTGACTAAGGGGGTTATGGGCTGAGCCTCTATCATCCCTGACACTCACTCACCACAGCCTCCCTACCTGCCTATTGTCCCCAACTCCCCAAAGCAACTGTTTGGAAGAGGAGAGGGGAGTGAGAGCAGGACCTGCAGGAAAAGTCAGTAGGAGAATGTGGCTGGACAGAGCACTTGCGCAGTAATAAATTATTTCTTGCATATTAACAGAAAAAAAAGGTTTTGCTTTCTTGCCAATTCAGCGACTGTCCAATTCTCTCTAAGCTTTTCCTTCTTTCCTTTTCTCTGATGGTCACACGGTGCCCTAGGCCATCCCTCCCCAGTGACACAAAGAGGCTTCCTCTGGTGGGACTGGTCCTGAAACTCTTCTTGAGTCTTCTTTCTACTTGACCGACCTGAAACACCCCAGCCCACTCCCTGAAGTCCCCACAATAAGATATATTTCTTTATTCTCAAGGACATGCTCATTTTTCTCTAAGGGAATTTTAGACAAGAGATCCCATGTCCTCAGTGTCCTTGGTGAGCCCTAAGGACAATTTTACCCTTTCCAAATGAAGGTTTTCATGATATCTGTAAGCACTTGGGCAGGTTTTCTACTCAAAAGATGCTTCCTCTTACATAAAATGAGTTGGCAATATTAAGCAAAAAATCGTACCTGAAATTCTCCAGGTGCAAGCTGAATTCCACTCAGCAACACCTCAGGGAAGACATACTGGGTTTCAAAAGTGCCACTGAGGGAGAACATTTCAAACCTGGTGGAAGCAGTTTCAACTGAATCACCACAAGTGTGTAAGTCCATTGTTTTACACTTCAACAGAGTACAAATCTAGGAACGTAAAAACAAAACAATAAGTCTTAGGAAAGCCAGTTGAAACATTCTCTTGACATAGAAAAAAGTGCCTATGCCCCTTTGTTTATAATGTTTGTTATAGTATTACTTCCTCATTAGATTAATCTGGTTCGTTGCTGAATGCTTTTGCAACTAGTAATAAAAATAAAGGACTTCAGACCCTAGTGCTTTCTGTAGTTCACTGTAAACAGATTCAACCACATAAAGAAATAATCAGATCCTTGGTCTACAGTCATGAACAATTATACCCTAATTGTTTTCAAGTTAGCCATGTTTTTAATAATCAAAAGTGTTTGATTATTTTTAAAAAGTTTAGACACTAGTTTAATTTCTACCTTAGTGCCTATTTCTAACAATGAAGGAACTTTAAATCTGTACTGAGTCCTAGAGTTGATCTAGAGACAACTCTTGTGATCTGGAAAAGTCACATACCTTATACCTGAGCAGGAAAATGATGACAGCTCTTGTTATCCTACATAGTTATACTATACTACACTACAATACATAGCTATTTGCATGTAAATTTATGTGTATGAATCACCTCACCATGCAGATGCAAAGTCCCCAAAAGGAAGATCCATCTTCATTTAACTCCATCTGTACTGCATCTTCAAAGCTTTACTCCAAGCCACCTTTATTTCTTGCCTGACTAAAGCAATAGCCCTTAACTGCTCTCCCTGCTTCCACTTTTGAAGTTGGAGAGCAAGCGTTTTAGGGCAAGTGTGTCAAGATGGGATACAAATAACTTTCAGATAAAGGTAGAATGAACACATGCTTCAATTTTGTTCCCTTGCAATCCTACTAAAACCAACTTTATTATTATTATTATTTTTGGAAGATCTAAACCCACAAGGTTAGGAGAACAGGAGGATAGATTATGGCACAAGTTTAGAAGTTGGGGTGTTGACGCAAAAATGGTAACTGAGGAAGCAGCCCAAGTGCCCATCAACAGAGTATTGGATTAAGAAGATGAGGTACAGGGCTTCCCTGGTGGTGCAGTGGTTGAGAATCTGCCTGCCAATGCAGAGGACATGGGTTCGAGCCCTGGTCTGGGAAGATCCCACATGCTGCGGAGCAACTAGGCCCATGAGCCACAACTACTGAGCCTGCGCGTCTGGAGCCTGTGCTCCGCAAAAAGAGAGGCCATGATAGTGAGAGGCCTGCGTACCGCGATGAAGAGTGGCCCCCGCTTGCCGCAACTAGAGAAAGCCCTCGCACAGAAATGAAGACCCAACACAGCCAAAAATAAATAAATCAATAAATTTAAAAAGAAAAAAAAAGATGAGGTACATATATACAAAGGAATATTACTAAGCCATAAAAAAGAATGAAATATTACCATTTGCAGCAACGTGGATGGACCTAGAGAATATTATACTTAGTGAAGTAAGTCAGACAGAGAATGTGGAATCTAAAAAATGATACAGGGCTTCCCTGGTGGCACAGTGGTTGAGAGTCCGCCTGCCGATGCAGGGGACACGGGAGGATCCCACATGCCGCAGAGTGGCTAGGCCCGTGAGCCATGGCCACTGAGCCTGCACGTCTGGAGCCTGTGCTCCATAATGGGAGAGGCCACAACAGCGAGAGGCCCGCGTACCGCAAAAAAAAAAAAAAAAAAAGATACAAATGAATGTGTAAAAAAAAAAAACTGAAACAGACTCATAGATATAGAAAACAAACTTGTGGTTACCAAAGGGAAGAAGGAAGGTATGAGGGACAAATTAGATTATGGGATTAACAGATACACGTTACTATACATAAAATAGATAAGCAACAAAGGTATACTGTATAGCACAGGGAATTACACCTATTATCTTGTAACAACCTATAATGGAATTTAATCTGCAAAAATACTGAATCACTACGTCGTACACCTGAAACTAACACTATATTATAAATCAACTAAAGTTCAATTTAAAAAATGGTAACTGATTTAACAGACCTAAGAAAGCCAAGTTCTGAACTAGCTGTGGGGAAAGCTAAGAATCAACCAATCTAAACTTTTGAGAATACTCAAAAGTTTCCATCTCTGGAAGCACTAGGTACCTCAGGGGCTGGGAGTAAATTGGGGTGCTTGAAGAAAGGAAAATTTGTGGGAAGTTGTTAAGAATGCCTCAGTACTGAGTCCCCACCAATGGATGGGCAGCTACCCTTTCCCTGTTCCAGTAAAAGATGGAATACTTATTTCCAGAGAGGGTAAAGCAGACGATGTTTAGATGGAGGTTTTGAAAGACATGTTTGAAGGGGATTCCTTGAATGAATCAAACTGAATGGTAAAACCATCTCCCTCCACCCTGCAAGGTCATTTCCCTCACTTGACTCTCTAAATGCTGTCAAAAAAGGTATTTATCCTTCAGGAATAGGGTTGCCAGATAAATTACAGGACAGGAGTCCCAGTTAAATCTGAAGTTCAGATAAACTAAAAAAACTAAACCCAGTTTTTAGTATAAATATGTCCCAACTATTGCATGGACATACTTATTTTTTTTTAAGTTGCTGTTTATCTGAACTCTGAATTTACCTGGGCATCCTGTGTTTTTATTTGTTAAATTATTCAGGAAGGGAAATAGAAGATTTTTTTTTTTTTTTTTTTTTGCGGTACGCGGGCCTCTCACTGCTGTGGCCCCTCCCACCGCGGAGCACAGGCTCCGGACGCGCAGGCCCAGCAGCCATGGCTCACGGGCCCAGCCGCTCCACGGCACGTGGGATCCTACTGGTCTGGGACACGAACCCGTGTTCCCTGTATCGGCAGGCGTACTCTCAACCACTGCGCCACCAGGGAAGCCGGGAAATAGAAGAATTTTGAAACCTGGAAAACGTAATCATCCCAAAGGGAAATCTTTAAAGACACTTACCTCAGGGACTCCCCTAATCAAAAGCCCAGCTAGACCGTCCCTCTGTGAAGCTTAAAACTGGCAAGTATCACCCACAGGCTCAGAGCTTTTAGTCAGTTCTGGTAACCCTGAAAAGTCACCATATCCATGAAGAAAGCTTCTAAATTTAGAATTTTAAATTCGAAAACCTGTCTGGCCCCAGTGGCTTAGCTAGGGGATCACTGTCCAGCCATAATAACAGAGGACTTCGTTTCATTTGATAGCACTAACCAACCTCCCAACACCGAGAAGAGACCTACCACCAATCCCCTCAAGTGGAACCAAGACTCTGGGGCAGGCGGAGAAGCAGACAAGACTGAGAGGAAAGGATGGAAAAGAGGGAGGAAGAGCTGAGACACTGCTGTCTTGTGTTTTAACCAGCTTTTGAAACTTAAAACTAGATCACAAAATAATAATAAAAAAAATAAGCACAATTTTTTAATTTTAAAAATATGGCAGTATAATACCATATATATACCACATATATAATGCAATATATGTCAATATGCTGTATAATATATGATAATATTTATATGGCAATAAATATTCTTCTACAACATAATTTTTTAAACTAATTTCCAATCATTGGACATTTTCTACCTGTGTTTTTTATACCATTTTTTTCCCCTTCCTTCTAGCACCTCAGAGCACTGATAAGAAATATTGATTCCGCCGATATTTTCATCCTTTCCTTTCTTGTTGCTCTTTCCCTTAGGCCTATAAAGATAATCATGTTTCTCTCATCTATTGGGAGAACACAAAACAAAAAAAGCATGGGCCTCTCTGTCTAGCTTCTACCTTGTTTCCTTTCTTCCTGTATCAGGCAAGATTTTTGCAGAAGAAATATTGACTCGCTCTTTCAATATCTCACTTCCCTTTGACTTTTCAACCCACTGTAATCTGTCTTTCACTCTATCATTATGAGCCCAGGAGATTCCACCAAAATTATACTCATTCATTCAATAATGGTAAACATATTGCACAAATACACTTCACGATTTCCTCCCTCTGAGAGTCTCTGCTTCCTTTCCTTCCATGAGAGTACTCTCTAAGTTCTCCTTTATTTCTCAAACATATTTGCATGTTCCTATTCTTCTGTTTATTTCCTGCCCAAACACAAGAGTTTCAAAACTTCCACCTTTAACTCACTGTTCACTGTTTTAGTCAGCTTTTGCAATTCACTCTTGTGGGTTTACCACCACCTTTTTCCTGCTGGTTTTCAAAACAATATTTCTAAATCTCGTATCTTCCTAAAGTATCAGACCCATATATTCAACAGCCTATTGGATGGCTCCAACTGAATGTCCCCAGAGTAATTAAAAACCAGCACATCCAAAGCTGGATTGAACATCTTCCCCACTCCCATCCAATTTGCTCCTCCTCTTGAATCCTGATCTGTCAAAGCATCACATTTCATCCAGCCACTCTTGCCAGAAACCTGGTACATTCTAGATCCTTCTTTCTGCTTTCCTGTTCCATGTCAAATTAGTTACTAAGTTTAGTTTTCTAAATATTTCTTGACTCCATACCCTGCTTTTATTCCTATGAACATAATCTTGGTTCAGGTCCTAATAGGGCTATTTTCATAATCTAACTAGTCATTTTGTCCTATGTTCCATGATCCGTAGGGCAACCAGAACAATCTACTCAAAAACAGATGTGATCACATCATTCCCCTGCTGAACACCTTCCAACAGAAACCCATCACTGATGGAATGAAGTCCACATCTTAGAAATGAGAGGTAAGATCCTGCAGGATGTGATCCTGCCTCTATGCTCATCTTCCACCCATCCTTGCTTCTTATGCTACATTTCAGTGACAGTCAGCTGCTTGCTTGTCCCAGCATACCCTGCTTTTTGACATATCCACCCCCTTGCTTAACCCCACCTAGAATTCCCTCCCACTTTTTTTCACCTGGATAAAATAGCATAAGTTCAAGCAGCATGTCTTCAGAAACTTCCCTGGATCCCCAAATTAGGCTAAGTGAAGCTCCTTAGTATTTCTATAGCAAAATATGCCTTTGTTCTATCACATGCCAACCTGTACTGAAATTATGTTCACCTGTCTTTCTCCCCTACTAAATTCCTCAAGAGGAGGGTCCATACTTATTCATCTTCATCACATTAGCACCAAATATACGCCTGATATGTATTTGGCCCTCGATAAATGTTTGCCAAAATGAAAAAGCTTTGGTAGAGGTGCTTATCATACAGCAAACAAAACGCTACACAGTGGGCATGGTTCCAGCACTCAAAAGGCTTTCAGTCTCAAACAAGTATGTACATAATTTGACATGATATGTCTTTGAAAAAGTTAACCATAGGATATTTGGGAGTATATAAAGGAGTTACCTAACCCAGCTTGGGGAGTGGGAGTGTCAGAGAAGCCACCTTGGTGAAGATAACACCTGTAAAGCACTATGAGTGTTGAGTAGCTGGGGGCCATCAAAAAAACAAAAAAAAAAACTGTTCAAACATCCGGAGGTTCTACAGATGCTGACACACTGTAGATGGGAAATGTCTCAATATGATAGAAGCCCAGGGTACATAGGGGTAGAAGTGACAGATGAGGACAGAGAGTAGGAAAAAGCACATGTTAAGACTTCCTGAGTCTTTTATGTTAAGGAATTTGATTTGCCAATTAGAAAACAGTGAGGAATTTTAAGCAAGTGAGGGAAATAATCAGAAATGGTGTTCCATGATTTTTGTAATTATAGTGTAAAGAATGAACTGGATGGAACTGAAACTATCAATGGGAAGCCCTCTTAGGAGGATACTGCAATAATCTGGGTGAAATAGGATGGGGGCCAGATCAAGGAAAAGAAGGGCAGAATGAGAGAAACATGGAAGCAGCTTGTTCTTAAGGGTTCCACCTCAACTGGCTATAATAGCTCCCCCTTTATGTTGAGGGCTGTGAGATGTCTGAATCTTTGCAGCTATTCTACTGCACATCACAGAGGTCAGCTCTATATGTCTCCGGGACATACTCAGTCTGAAGCTTCTTATAAAACAAGATAGGCATTAGTGACCGTAAATGGGAAATGCCTTGATAAGTTCAGGCAGGAAATATTAGACGTTAATTATTCATTAAAATTATCTGTAATTTGATTAGTAGATCATTTTAAACACTGGGACTGTAAGTGAATGTTCTGCCTTTTCCCAACCAGTTTAAAATTGGACTGACATCTAAGATTGCAAGTTTTAGCAAGTAAAAATTCAGGATACCCAATAAATTCGAATTTCAAATAAACAACCAATTTTCAGTATACACATGTCCCCCAAAGTGGGACATACTTATAATAAAAGTAATTCATTGTTTATCTGAAATTCAAATTTAACGGAGTGTCCTGTTTTATCCAGTAATTCCCCTGCCACCAAAAGAATCATTACCTGTAAGTAATAGCTCCCTTCCACAGTATGTAGTCCATCAAATGCCCCTAGTACATAAACTTCATCTGATCTCTTCTCAGACATCTTGTAACTTAGATGACAGCAGAGATCTTTCTGACAAACTGTGTAATTTCCTGTGACTCCTTTGAGCTCCAAGAAGGTGAACTCGTCAAAAAAGATGATGCCCTTAAATTCCTGGTTTCCCATTGAGGGGGCTTCTATACCACTCGCATAAGAAGTCCAATTCACTACTGCTGTGGGGTGTGGGTGGGAGGCCAGTTGTGAGAGGAGGAGTTTTCCCTTCTCTGTCTTCATATCATAATGAAATGCTCTTGGAGAATCAGGTGCGTAGATGCCACTTCCTGGAAATTGGAAATGACATTTAAAACAGTAAAGCAAAAAGGGGTTGCATAGTTGTTATTGTTATTCTAAACTCATGTTAACATTTTACTTTCTCTAAGCTATATATTTCATTAATTTCATTAAAATATGTTGATAAGGACAGATAGGTGAGATGAAATCCAATAGAGTATGTCACCAAGAAGCCAAGAAGAGAGAGTTTCATGTAAGAAGTCGTAAATTTTGAAAAAAACAAAAAGAGCGTACATTCAAGTTGAATAAAACTAAATCAATTTATGAAACAATTTAGGTTGAGATTGATTCTACAGCGTGTCACCAGCTAGATGTGCAACCATTAAGAGTTGGAAAACATTGTATTGAGGAGTACATGTTAGCTAGAAAGAACATGATTTGTTTTTTCCTTTTTTGATTACATCAAAATCTTAAAGATGACACGTTACCTGTCATTTTCTTTGAGGGGTAATGTAAATTGGATGCAAGGAAGTTGACTCCCATGCCCATAGCCCAAGCTGAGTGGAATTCAATAGCTGACAAATGTGGCAAAACATTCATCCAAGCTGTCGGGAAGAGTATGGTGTCCACATGGAAATCTTTCACCAGGGTCACAGCAGGATCATGGAAGAGAATATCAAAGCACGTGAAAATAGCAAACTTTCCAAACGTGGTGTTGAAAGTCACGACCTCAGCTTCCTTGGGTGCATTGAACTGATCTTCACCCAAGAAAAGATTTTGCTGCAATAAACAGAAGATGATGGGGGGCGGGAATCTCTTTTAAGAAGTTGGCCTGGATATCACTGCATCTAAAAGAGTGCAAGCTCACATCTACTAAACGGTGCCAATCTCATCTACCACCACTGTCTCTACAGGGAAAGAGCATTAGAAAATCAAAGATCACTATGCTGATAGGATTACTATGGCCTTTGGTTTAATTTCCACATTTGATAGATCTGTAGAAGGGAATCCTTATCTATTAAGACCTTCTCGAATATTAGAGACATAGGAGTGAAACAGATAACTTCTATTTGCCAAGAACACATAACAATTTTCTGCAGACAAAGAACTTTCTTTCCTCCTTTCTCCTTAAAACCAAGTCTATCTGGTAAGGAGTTTTTCATTTTAGCCTTGACCCTTTGCCAGGGCATGTCATTAAAAGGACAAAGTCCAAAAGGCAACATTTTATTTCAAAACAGGTAGCTTCTACTGATTATCACATACTCGTAATGACACTTTCCTGTGTTCTTAAATGTACAGGACACCTCCCTTTTCTACAACCTTACCACAAATAATCATTACTTTCTATGCTTTGTCTCTCCTCTGCTTTTAAAGTAAGCTTGTTATTATCAACAATGGTGATTTTTTTCCCTTCTTGTCCACTTTATTTTGGTAAGCAATTCAGTAGTTGAATTATCTGCAAATGAATTCTACCTTATGGTAGCGGGCCACCAATTTCCCCTCAGAATCAAACACCACATCAGTGTTGTATTGGTAACGACCATCAGGGGGACAGTGAGGGTCTCTGGCATTGCATGGCTTCTTGTCTCCAATGTTTGCCACGACGTAGATGGAGTTGTCCTTGGCCAGACAGCTGAGCCTTTCTTGCACTGGGGTGCGGCCAAATCTGATATGTGTTCATTGGAAGAGGAAAAAAAATCAAACTTAGCATTTAATTAAATTCAGAATGATAGTTGCCTGAACTTATGTGATATACACAAAAATAACTTCTAAACAGCATAGATAGAAGGGAAGGATTAAAACAAGAAGAGACTTCAGAGGAAGTCCATGCTTGTGGGAATTTGGTTCTAGGAAATTATTCTAGGATAAGACTCCAGGACATGTATATTCTTATGACATTTATCATCATCTATAATCATATATTCATTTATGTGCTCATCTTGTATGTCACATCTTATAGATATTTGGGGGCAAAGACACACATCTCCTGTTCACCGAACACATGTCTGAAAGAAAAGAGGTATTAAAAAATATTTTGAATGAAAGAACAACATTTTGGAAGTAGGATGATTGTGGAAAGATGGCAGAGTAGGAAGCGCCAGGAATCCATCTCTCTACCTAGATAAAACTTACCCTACAGGAATGTAGCTGACATAATTATTTTGGAAATCTGGAGTCTATTAAAAGACATGAAACTTCCAGGGAAATGCTTGGAAGATAAATTGCAGTCAGGTTGAGTCAATTTAAGCTCTTAGCTCAGCAGGGGCTATCCATGCCCCAGCCCCTGCAACCCACCCCATTGCAGGCAGCCATGCAGGTGTTCTTGGAGCAACTTGCCGGCAGTTTGTAGGAGCAGGGTGGGCCATAAGGACCCTGTCTTCCAGATATCAAGGGTCTGGTTCTGATCACTGCTAACTGCTCTGTTCATGGAGGTACACACACAGAGACAGGCCATTATTACATATACTGTTGCAAGTACTTCCCCCACTGGCTGAAACGACTTCTAGGGGATTTAAAGCACCAGTACCTTCTTTTTTACCCCTTTTTGGAGCCAGACGTTAAAGGACTAGGACATGGAAAAGCAACAACTATACAGAATTCAGAAAATCACTGCATATGCCCAGGGAAAGTCATAGACTAAGAGAAGACCTGAGAAGACTTTAAGCTTACTCCCAGCACGGAGACAGCCTACAACAATCAAAACAAACAAACAAAAGACATAAAACCCTGAAAAAGGGGGAGAATTTGATTTCCAGAGTTATCACATTATAAGATTCAGATGCCCACTTATCAAGAAAAAATCGTAAGGCATGCAAACAGGAAAATATGACCCATTCAAAGGGAAAAAATAAACCAATAAAAACTATCCTGGAGAAAGACCATATGGCATACCTGCTGGACAAAGACTTTAAGACAACTGTCTCAACGATGTTCAAAGAACTAAAGAAAGACATGGAGAAAGTCAAGATGATGATGTATGAACAAAATGGAAATATCAATAAAGAGATAGAAACCCCGCCCCCTCCCCAAATTCTGGGGCTGAAAATGACAGTAACTGAAACAGAAAATTTACAAAAGAGATTCAAAGACAGACTCAAACAGGCAATGATCTCTAAAAAGGATGAACTCAAAGAGACCCATATTAAGACACATTATAATCAAACTTTCAAAAGACAAAGACAAAATCATAATTTTGAAAGCAACAAGAGAGAAGTGATTTATAATGTACAAGGGATCTCCACTAAGATTATCAGCAGTTTTTAATCAGACAATTTGGAGGCCAGGAAACAATGGGCTGATATATTTAAAGTGTTGAAAGAATAATACAGTTACTAAAAACCCTGTCTCTGGCAAAACCATCCTTCAAAAGTGAGGGAGAAATTAAGATATTCTATGTTAATATTAGACCAGATAGACTTTAAATCAAAAAAGGTTATGAGAAACAAAGGACATTATATATTAATATCCAGAGTACAAAGGGAACTCTTAAAAATCAACAACAGCAACACAAACCTGATTCAAAAATAGGCAAAAAACACAAAATAAAATAAATAAATAAATTAATTAATTAAAAAAAAAAAAGGGACTTCTCTGGTAGTCCAGTGGTAAAGAATCTGCCTTTCAATGCAGGGGATGCAGGATCAATCCCTGGTTACCGCAACTGAGACCCAACGCAGCCCAAAAAATTAAATAAATAGGCAAAATATTTGAACAAAATTTTCTCCAAAGAAGATACACAAATGGCCAATAAGCACATGAAAATATGCTCAACTTCATTAATTATAGGGAAATGCTAATCAAAATCATGACAAGATACCTCAAACCCATTAAGATAGCAACTATTAAAAAAAAAATAGAAGAACAGCTGCTGGTGAGGATTTGAAGAAACTGGAACACTTGAGCACTGTTGATGAGAATGTAAATGGTGCAGCCACTGTGGAAACCAGTCTAGCAGTTCCTCAAAAAATTAAAAATAGAACTACCATATGATCCAGCAATTACATGTTTGTGTGTATATCCAAAAAGTTGAAAGCAGGGCCTCAAAGATATGTTTGTACACTCACGTTTATAGCAGCATTATTCACAATAGTTAAAAGGTAGAAGAAACCCAAATATCCATCGATGGATAAATGGACAAGCAAAATGTTGTACTATATACATAAAATAGAGTATTATTCATACTCATATTCATACTTTCCTTAAAAGGAAAGGAAGTTCTGAACATGCTACATTGTAGATGAACCTTAAGAGCATTATGCTAAGTGAAATAAGCCAATCACAAAAAGATAAATAAGGTATACAATTCCACTTATATGAAGTAGCTAGAGTGGTTATTTATAGAGAAAGAAAGTCGAATGATGGCTGCCAAGGGCTGAAGGGAGGGGGAAGTCAGGAGTTATTGTGTTTTTTCCCCAGTTGCATTGAGATAGAAGTGGTATATAACACTGTATAAGTTTAAGATGTAAAATGTGATGATTTGATACATGTATATATTGATAAGTGCTTACCACAATGTGATTATCCTTCACCTCACAGAATTACAATTTTATTGTTGTTATGGTGAGAACATTTAAAATCTACTCCCAAAGCAACTTTCAAATATACAATACAGTATTGTTAACTATAGTCACCATGCTGTACATTAGATCTGAGAACTTACTACAAGAAAATTTGGTGTCATCTGCTGGCAATATAAGAAAAACCATAGCAATCATACACAAAACATATCACTGAAAAAGACCAACAAGGATAGGAAACTGCATCTTAAAAAATTATTATCTCAGTGCATTTATATAAAAAATAACCATTTGATAGTTTTCCTCCCTTGTGTACTTCAAGTCATATCTGAAATGCAGATATAAATACAATACATTGGACCACTTGAAGTATATTTATCCCATGTCTTTTCAAATCACCTGAAGTGGTAGAATAGATACATGAAATAGAAGCTTACCGTTCTGGATTTCTAAAACAGTCCCGATTACATATTTTCCTCCTGTATATATTAATCTTGAAAGTGCATCATGTATTTTAATACATTTCGATTTAAACTACATTTTTCAGACTGTTTGCTATACCCAGAAAAGCTCCAAAATTCTTTCTTAGATTTGGAGTTTAAAAAATGCATTTTGCTTATGTGAGCCTGAAATCTGCTTCTCACTTAATCGTTAATATTTGCTGAGCCCTTAAGGTATGCAGAGCTCTGTCCTAGGGCTACTGGGAACAGAAAAAGGAGGTGAAACAGAAGAATTAAAATATATTTTCTAAGACTGCTTTCAAAGTGTTCAATCTCAAAATATAATACAAGTCATCAATTATTGAAGAAGACATTTATTAACCTTAAAAATGTTATGAAATATTCAAAAAATATTTGTTGGGTCCTAGCACTACACAAAGCACCATGTTAGATATGTAGGCATCTGGGGAAAGGACATTCTGGGCAGAGCTGCCCAAGTGCACAGTGTGGGAGATACAGTGTAAAATATGGCTGGTGCACTTCAAAATCCTCTAATCTTACTGGAGAAAATGTGTATGCACACAAAACCCTGAAACAACAGTACAAAATAATATGCAATCAAGTATCAAAATGCTTTTTCATTCAAGCTAGCTAATTAGGCAAGTTTTTTTTTTTAACTTATTGAACTAATGACTGACTCTTTAATCTGCAGGCCACATCACCTTTATCAGAGGTGCAGACATTCGCTGTATTAAAGGATGTCCCTTGTTCAAAAATTCCTACTCATTCCCACAGTGGAGTACCCAGTACATAGGAAATAGTCAAGGAAAAAAAGCTGAATAAGTAAATTCATCTTTGAGTTAGGCTCCTAGACACAGTTTGTCTCTCAAGAAATCTACAAGGTTTCTTCTGCGAGGCAATGAAAGCTTGTAAGTCATATTCTTCCTCTCAGCCTCCCAGGAACTCACAGAACTGTATTGTGTGTTCATTTGTAATTGTCAGCCCACTACCATGCTGCCTTGTAACAACTACTTCCTCTACTTTATTCAGGTAGCTTCTACTTTGTTTTTACATCTAAACTGTTGTGTTTTTTAATTATATAAGATTTTGTAAGAAGCCTCAGATCTGGAAGCATGTGAAGTATAAATGCTAAATAAATAAATAAAATTAAAAAGAGAAATAACGAGGGTCTGTTCCCATAACACCCAGGCTAAGTGGTGATGCAGACCCCCCCCTCCAAAAGGTTGGTGACTTTGAGAAAAGAAAGTAATCAACTCTGGATATGTCAAACATACTCAACAAGGCATGATATCTGGTTGTATGCGAGGGGTAAAGGAGCTGGACTCCTCTCTTCCTTTCTCATCCTACATTCAATCTTTGAGCAAAACCTGTCAGAGCTACCTTCAGACTTTATTCGGAATCTGGTCATTTCTTAATATCCAAACTTCTACCATCTTCATCCAAACACCATAATCCCCCTGCCTAGATTATCGCCATAGCTTTTTTTTTTTTTTGTGGTACGTGGGCGTCTCACTGTCATGGCCTCTCCCGTTGCGGTACACAGGCTCCGGATTCGCAGGCTCAGCGGCCATGGCTCACGGGCCCAACCGCTCCACGGCATGTGGGATCTTCCCCGACTGGGGCACGAACCCGCGTCCCCTGCATCGGCAGGCGGACTGTCAACCACTGCGCCACCAGGGAAGCCCCAATAGTGCTACTTTTATCAGACTTCATATTTCTTATTCTAGACTTGATGTAAAACACACAGTTCTGCTATATCACCTCCTAGGTTATCACATTAAGCTTTAAGAATTTCATATATATTAAACTCATCCAGCTATCTTATTAATGTGAAAGGAAAAATTTTAATCTTAAACTGACATGTGACTCTGTTTCACTATTTTCTCACTTAGTTTTAAAAGTACAGACCTACATAGGGAAACAATTTTCTGTTCACTGGCAAGGAGTCAGAAGAGGTGAGTTTGGATATGGTTCTTCCTCTAGCCAACCACCCTGTGGCCCTAAGTTATGCTATCATCTCCAGATCATTCCCCCAGTGGAAATTCACATTGAATTTGATCATTTCTATGTTATGTTACAGCACTGACTTTTGTGATATCATAATTCATATTCATTTTCCTAATACACATGTCTGTAGGAGATGAAAAATTATAAAACTATCTTGAAACTTAGAGTCAATAGTAAATCTTATACAGTGATCTTCTACAAAGTTTTCCCAGGTAAAGTAATTTCATGTTCATGATTAAATTTTCCACAATATGTTTCTTTACCTGTCGGGATTATTACAAGGGATCCAGTTCACTTGAGGGTCTGGGATATCCTCCAAGTATGGGTAGATAGATTCCCTGTTGAAGTTAAAGCCGTAAATACCATCTTCTGGAGTCACAATAATATGTGCACCCTGTTAAAAACGGAGCTGAATCAAAATATTTCTCAAATAAGCAAACAGTCAAAAATGGGGCCTGCAAGAGGACCTGAGTGGCTGAAGAACAAACATTCAGGGTTTTTTTTTACCACCTTATTCTTTTGCTTTCTATATTTTTATAATTTATTTTCTTTGTCCAACCAATTTCATTTTCTAATCCCACAGTAATCATTTCTATGTAACTTTTTCATCCTTTCATGGCTGTTAATATTTTTCCAGGCTATTCTCAGGCTCTACCATTCACTGTGGTTGTTAACTATAAACCTAACTCTTCCCTGGATAAACCCTCTCCCTGACCTTTGGCCAATTATTTGCCTCCACCCAGCCTTTCCTGCCTCATACCCTGCAAATGTCCTGCTTCTCAGAAGGGACCTCTGACACAGTTACCTGAAGGGTGCCAGGCCTAGAGGTACAACGTGAGCTCACCTGGGCGCCTTCAGTAGGAGGGCCATCTTGGAAGCTGCTGTGTGGCCTTTAAGGAAATAGTTGGACTAAGGTGAAAAAGAACCTCAGAATTCTTAATAACTTTCTAATTAATTAATTAATTTGTTTGGTTGCACTGGGTCTTCGTTGCGGCATGCAGGCTCCTTAGTTGTAGCTCACCGGCTCCTTAGTTGTGGCATTCGAACTCTTAGTTGCAGCATGCATGTGGGATCTAGTTCCCTGACCAGGGATCGAACCCAGGCCCCCTGCATTGGGAGCTCGGAGTCTTAACAACTGCACTACCAGGGAAGTCCCCTTAATAACCTTTTTAAATCTTTGCATGTAGAAGAATGTATGTTGATAGATATATGTCATACGTATATATCCATAACTTTCATCAGACTTTATATATCCCTTGTTTACCTGATCTACAAATAGCTTATTTCAACTAGATTCGTCCAAACCACACACTTAAACTTAACCCTTCATTCAACTCAAGGACTTACTATGCATTAACATATGTACTTTTGTCTTGTAATTAGAATGAAGTACGAAGTATATAATACACACTGTATATAATACACAATGCAATTTACGTTTAATTGTCTTGGTATTATGAACTAACCTAGAAACCTACAAACTCTTAAGAGCACAAAAGTACACCAAGGCCACAAACACTCTAAGAATAGCAACTGATCCCTCACCCATCTGTCCTTCACCCTCCATCTGTAGCAGAAAAGAGCAACAAAATTGTTGAATTTACAGCAAGTTCCTCAAAAGTTTGTTGCCACTTAATAACCAGCCATTCTTTTCAAAATGTTGCTCTCACTACAAGGGAAGCATGTAATAGTGTCTTTGCTCTAATAACTAGGAGCAGGGAGGACTCTGTAAAAGAAGGACTTGGCTACCCTGACACATATGTCATTCAAAAGTGTAATTGACCCTGACAGTGATTCTGTCTCCTAAGACCCCACCCTTTTCTCTACGTAGAAGCCAGCACACTTGAGAAATGGTACCTGCTTTGATGCTGATGTGATTGCTTCCTCCAAAAGATCCAGATTTTGGTTCATTAATAGCAAGGCCTCTTCATGGGACACCGGCATCAGGGTGGCATTAGGCAATATCACTGCATGCTCATATACAGCTGCAGTAAACGTATCCAGAGAGCTGGCTGTTAAGACACAGAGGAAGAAAATTGCCGCATAATCCAGCAACTGAGACATAGTCATGCTGAAGTCCAACGATTGCTGAAAAGCAGAGCAAGCCCTGATATTTACAGGGAGAAATCACGTGGTTCCCAGAACTTAGTACTTTAAAAATAAATTACAAAAG
Source organism: Monodon monoceros (assembly GCF_005190385.1). Lineage (NCBI taxonomy): Eukaryota > Metazoa > Chordata > Mammalia > Artiodactyla > Monodontidae > Monodon > Monodon monoceros. The sequence goes on from NW_021703771.1 coordinate 58,787,668, forward strand.
CTAAGTTTAAGAAAGCCTTCTGGTTTTACATCATAGATGTAGATGTAATCAGATTTTATGTAACAAATGACCTTCTTTTTGCAAGACTTTTTGAGGATCAAATAAGAAAATGCATATGTGTTTTCCTTCGCTAGGGTTGTCATAACAAAGTACCACACACTGGGTGGCTTAAGCAACGGAAATGTATTCTCTGTCATTTCTGGAGGCTAGAAGTTTCAGAGGAAGGGAGTCAGCAGAATTGGTTCCTCCTGAGGGCTGTGAGGGAAAGATCTGTTCACGCCTCTTTCCCGGTGCTTTGCTGTCTTCTCCCTGTGTGTCTTCACCCGGTATTCTCCCTGTGTGCATACCTGAGTCCCAATTTTCTCTCTTTACAAGGACACGTGTTAATGGATTTAGTGCCCACCCTACTCCAGTAAGACGTCATCTTAACGAATTACATCTGATATGATATTATTTCCAGATAAGGTCACTTTCTGGGGTACAGGGTGTTAAGACTTAAACACATGGATTTTTGGAATTCGTACATTGAGAACTTCAGCACCTAGTAGTCTATGTAAATAATTTGAAAAATAACTTTTCAATTTTGAAATTATTATTAATATCATCATGTGAATATTTGAGCTTCATACTTTGTTCACTTTAGTTTGCACAAAATGGCAAAGAGTCAGAACAAAGGGGAATATAAAAGGGCTATTCATTGTCCATTCCTATGTAACAGATCACCCTCCAAAAGTAGTGGCTTCTAACAGCAAGCATGTATGATCTCACATTTTCGGTGGGTCAGGAATCCTGGGGCAGCTTGGCTGGGTTCCTCAGGCCCAGGGTCTCTTTCACAAGTCTGCAAAGGCTGCAGTTACCTCAAAACATGACTGGGGAAAGATTCACTTCTCAGCTCCAGGCTCACACAGCTGATGGCAGGCGTTGGGTCCTCACTGGTTATGGACCAATAAGTTCTTGGCCACAAAGGCCTCAGGCCACACTAAAAGAACACTCACATTATGGCATGTAGGTTCCTTCAAAGCCAGAGAGCAAGAGAGCCCACCACCCAAGACAGAAGTCACAGTCTTTAGTATTATCATCTGGGAAGTGACAGCCCATCATTTTTGTTGTATTGTATTCATTAAAAGCAAGTCAGTACGCTTGTTGGGAGGGGACTACACAAGGGCATGAATGAGGCAGGGATCATTGGGGACCATCTTAGAGGCTGCATACCATACGAGTCATAGAGAGGGGAGTATAAAGAATGAGAGGGAGAATAAGAGGGAGATAGAGGGAGAGAGAAGAGAGGAAAATAATAGAAAATAGAAAAAGAGCTTATAGATTTTGGTATGGAAAAAGTAGGCAAATTTTTTTTTTTTTTTTGCAATCTACGCGGGCCTCTCACTGTTGTGGCCTCTCCCGTTGCGGAGCACAGGCTCCGGACGCACAGTCTCAGCGGCCATGGCTCACGGGCCCAGCCGCTCTGCGGCATGTGGGATCTTCCCGGACCGGGACACGAACCCGTGTCCCTGCATCGGCAGGCGGACTCTCAACCACTGCGCCACCAGGGAAGCCCACAAATTTTATTTTACTTGTGAATTAAGTATAACATATTTTATATTTACAGAATTAGTGTTTGTTTGTTTTGTTTTTAGATTTCACTTTGGATGGTGTTTTTATAGTTCAATTTGCAGATGGGTATGTATGATTTTTTTTTTTTTTTTTTACTTCAGTACTACAGTAAATTTATTCTTTGACTGCCAAAGTAGCCAGGAGGCTGTTTGCCCGGTCTTCCTAAGTCTATAGCAAATACCAGCTCCCTCTGCTTGCTGACCTCCTTTGGGCTTTCCCTTCCCAGGTGGGGGGGATACACATACTTCACAAGGGTGTTGACCCAAAACAGACTACCATATATTTCTCCAGCAAAGATGGCTTTATCCGGGATCTGCAGAGAACTACAACTCAGGATCTGCCACCATGGTGAGCCCCCGCACGGCAAGGGAAGGAGAATGCTCACCTAGAGCGAAAAAGGAAGTTGAGAGGGCTAGAATAATCAAAAAGTCCATGGCTTTTCCTTGGCTGAGTCCCTGCCAGGAAGAAGAGAAGTGGTCTTCTTCTTGTTTGGCTCTGCTATTGTCACGGGGCACAAGAACTCCCCCTCTGGTCTTCCAGCTCTACTTAATTGAGGTTTCTGTTTATTAATTTTTTACAAGGAGATGCAGTCATTCCATAAGAATTTATAAAGGAAGCTCTGAAATAAAAGTTAAAACTGGAATGAGTCACCAAGAGATTAAAAAAATTACTTCTTTGATCTTATTAGAATAAAAATATTAAATAAGAAGCTCCCATTGTGTTTCTAGTCTGATATAGAAAGAGCTTGCAAGTCATCTCTACCATTTTCTCAATAAGAAAAAAGCTGAACAACTGAAAAGCAGCAACTTTTTTAGGTACATCAGAGAACTGGACTCACAGGACAAATCACTGCCCCCAGAGTTAGAGAGACAGGCTTGCCCGTAGCAGAAGTCCACTGCTGGAGCCAGTCCTGGTATTGTCACTCCAACTGTCTTTGACGCATGGCCAGAGGTTCAGCATGGGCAGGCTCGAGAGATACAAATGGGGGGATGAAGGTGGAGGAGGTTTCATTGTTGGGGGGCCCTGACGCTTTTGTGACTTTCACTCCAGAAGCCCAACCAGGTTCTCTGGGCAAGTAAAGAGGAAATAAAACACCTTGTGCTTCTTCTAGGAGGAGGAAAAATACACCTACTTTGAAGTAAGTCCAGAGCATTCTGTTCTCTTAACCAAAGCCTGCCTTCCATGGAAACAATTTACTAGAGCTTAACCTTCCTGGGGGACAGGGAAACCCCATCTCTAAACCCCTTCTAGCTTGCCTGTCCCAACTAAAGGGAAAGGAAACAGCTAAGAAACACTCGTGAAGGTCACAGCCCAGGAACACAAGCCCACTACAAGAGAGAGATTTAATCACTGGGCTATAGAACCCTTCCCCTCCCCCGACATTTACTACCACATCAAGCTGGCATTTCTGGCCTACCTTGGCACATACCAGCTGGGAGAAGCCTTTAGGTGGACAATTGTGGTTCTTGCAGTAGAATGCCATCCATCAGCTTAAATTAGAACCGGTGGGACACCAAATAGCCTCCGCTATGATGCCTGAGCAGAATCTCCTGACCCCTAATGTTACCCCCACGCTGGGTTTGCCTCTTGCTGGGTGTTGAGCCAAAAGATGCAATCAAGCCAAAGAGCAGAAGGAAGGATTTTTTTACTTCCAACAAGTAAGAAGAACACCGGGGATATTTCCCAATGCAGTGTCTCCCGAACAGCAAAACTGGGGAAGTTTTAAGCTGAGGGTACATTCATATTCATGAAGGGGAAGAAGGTCACATCCTGCACAAGCGGAGGAGTCTAGGGCATAGGTAGCATCCTATCATCGAGTGTTGTAGCCCCTGGAGAGAGATTCCAGGTAAAATGGAAACAGAGAGACAAAGGGCATTTTCTGCTGCCCAGAATGTCTCTAGCTTCCTGGAACTGGATCGATTTAAACCGAGTAGAAATGAACACCTGAGAAAAGATTAGGAAAGCAGTTGTCATATCTTTTAAGGGAAGAGAAAGGTGTCCCTAAACTCAGAGTCATCCTCAACCTCTCCCACACATCCTAGAGAGCACTGCTATTCTCATGTGTGTCTCTTCCCAGAGTTAATAAGTGACAAACCAGGGAAAGGACTCAGGGTGCCAGGGTCAAGGGGACAAAGGTAACTGGGAGAAAGCTAACAGGGTAGCCTTTTCTGAGGAAGTTCCTGTCTGGCACAGGCTGCAACAAATCCATGAGTATGAGGGGCTCTAACCAGGATTGGGTAAATTTTAGGAAAGAATAATTTCAGAAGGAAACAGCGTGTGGTCTGAAGGAGATCATTTATTCATTTATCTCTTTCTAAATTTCCCTTCACAAGTATCTAATTTCCATACAAATATTCCATAAAGGTAGAATAAAGAGATAATGGAACAATTTTAATTTGTTATAAAAGTCATTCATAATTACTTTAAAAGATACCCTTGTTTTTTAACTTCCTGTATCCTAAAGACTAGGACCAAATACCCTCCGCATTTTCAACGCTTACCCTGTGCATTTACAAATGAGAGACACAATATTTGCATACGTTAGAGAAGTTACCACAAAAGGACTCTTCTAGGCTCCCCTCCCATAAATACATGTTGCACTATACATAGACATACTGACACATACTTAAGTGCACCCACACAGAAGATGCATGCAGCTCCCAGAAATGAATATGTAAAAATGTGCACACACATCCAATTGCTTTTTAAGTCTTCTTAAGTTTGTTGTTTCAGCAAAGTGATGACATCTCTTCTAAACAGACACTAAAGACTCTCTCTTTTCCCTCTCTCTTTGCCAGGCTAATCCTGAAAGGATGGTGGTGAAGGAGATCATGGCAGTTGCCCAGTTCCCTGCCCTAAGTGCGGAGGGTCCCTCTCAAACACTCTTCCATACAGGGCCAGAACCAAGAAAGGCAAAGGGGCTCCGCCTCAGCTCTGCAGACGTCCATCTCCTGAAACCCAATCAAAGAAAGCAAAGGATTAACTTCAATGCAGAGTTGGTTCCAGCCCAGAAGCCTTCTCTGACAACATCACTCTAAAAGCAACATGAAATAGTCAAAAGCACACAAAATTTGGAGTCAGAAGACCCCTGTTTCAGCTCTACATGTCTAATAGTATCAGAGGGACTTTGGATGAACGTGTAGCAAATAAATCTATTGCCCTGAGGATTAAGTAAGATAATGTATAAAAACGAGGATTTTTTTTTAATTCATGAAACTATACAAAGTATCAATTATTACTATCATTATTATAACTACGCAGAATAATGAACCCATGAAATAAGTTATAGATGCATTATTTAATGTATTCAACTTGAACCTTCTCCACTATGCAAAAAAGGAAAACATTAGTTGCCGGCTATCATTGGCAATCAATATTTTTATTTTAATTCTTCCATAATCTCCTTGTTCCCTTGGATCTCAAAATCACATTTATGTAGAAAAATAAACCCCAAATTCTCCACCACAGCCTAAGGACAGTCTAGAACCACAACTTGTCTTCCATATCATAGCTTCTTTGTATAAGTTGCTTGAATAAGGTGAACGACAATGTTGCCATGTTGTCTTATTATTTCAACGAGTTTCATTATGCCAGTCTACTGCATCTGTTCAAAGGAATTTATCCTCCTGAAAATCTCCTACCTCATAATGTCTTTCAGGGGCAAGCTGACTCTCACTAAGAATGATCTGTGGGAAAACATAACTCATTCCAAATGTGCCACTGAGGGAGAATTCTTCAAACTTGGTAAAAGCTGACCCCGCAGGCTCTCCACAAGTTCTCAGGTCAGTGGTTTGACACTTCAGTAATGTGCATACCTGTGTAGGAAAAGAAAAGTGGTTGGAAATCCTGGAAATATTTTCTCAGCTAAAAATCCAATTTCAAAGAATAGAAGAATATTTGTTAAGTTGCCTCTTAAGTAGTTTTTTTTTTCAATTGCAGCTCATAATCTATTAGTAAATCCTAAAATTAATTTAGTGAGTCAAGATTAGCCCTTTTTTCAATGAAGCAAAATGGAGTAGACTAGAATTTTCAAAACTAGAGTATGTTGGTTATAATTATAGCTATTTCTAATTCTGATTTGAATTATTATTATTATTTTTTTTTTTTTCAGGTCACGGGCCTCTCACTGTTGTGGCCTCTCCCGTTGCAGAGCACAGGCTCCGGACGCGCAGGCCCAGCAGCCATGGCTCACGGGCCCAGCCGCTCCGTGGCATGTGGGATCTTCCCTGACCGGGGCACGAACCCGTGTCCCCCGCATCGGCAGCAGAATCTCAACCACTGCGCCACCAGGGAAGCCCTGATTTGAATTATTTTATAAAATGTTTGTTTCAATTAAATATCTCTTTTAACTCAGTCATACATCTTGACTGTGCTTGTTTATGATGTGAAATGGACTTCTTGCTCTGGACTCTAGATGAAGACAGTTTGCAAAACACAGCTCTAAAGTAACCTGACAGAAAAAGAGAGTATATGGGGGTTGTAGCTTTTTAAACTTGAACCCAGTCTGCTGAGAACTAATCAATCTGCTTCATGTTTTTACCTTGCAGCTCTAATTCTGTTCTCACTAAGACTGAACAAGTAATGTGTTCTAGGGAGAAAAGTTCAGTGACAAATGTAACACCATTCCAATTAACTGAATCCAGCACAATTCTTAAAGAAATGCAATGATGACCTAGAAGACAAATCAGTAGAAGAGCCATTCTAACATATTTGAGTGTTTCTACCTGTAAATAATACTGGCCTTCTACCATGCGCAGTCTGTCAAAGGCACCTAGTGCATATACCTCATTGGTTCGTTTCTCAGACATCTTGTAAGTTAAGTGACAACACAGGTCTTTCTGACAAACTGTGTAATTTCCTGTGTCTCTCTTAAGCTTAGTGAAGGTGAACGCATCAAAATAAATCATCCCTGGAAAATTCAACCGTTCACATAAGAATGGCTTGACACCTCTGGCATAAGCACTCCAGTGAACAGCTGCAGAGTAACTGGGTTCTCTTCGAGGCCGGGACTTCAATTCTGAGAGCATCCGCTGGCCACTCTGTTTCCATGTCATAGTAATGCACCTTGACAGCCTCCGGTGAGCAGATTCCACTTTCTACGGGTGACATAAAGAAACACAAATATTGGTTTCAAATTTTGTATGGTGACAAACTAATAGAATGACTTCCATAAGAACTGAAATATAAAGTTATGAAAGCATAAGCATTTTCAAGATAAGGAGGGAGAGAGCTTTACATTGACCTAAATTCCAATTTGACTCTGAGTCCTCCGTATGGGACTTACACTGAAACTATATGACTTAGATAGCTTTTTTTTTTTTTTAACTTAAACTCCCCTTTCTTTAGCCAATTTAACAGTAAACCAGAAAATCTCTCAAACATGAAGAACAATTTTAGCTCTCCACTAACCTATCTAATTTATGTGTTTGAGATTCTTCACCTGGATCAATGAAGAACAAAGCTGCTTTACCTTGAAAGTGGAGGGGAGGCTGCTTTACCTTGAAAGTGGATACTATAAAGGATAAACTCTAAAAACCTGATTAAGTCTAAAGTGATTTTATCACCTCAACAGCAAGATTTATTTCAATATTACTCGTGGATGTTAGCTGCAGTGTCCTTTACCTCTGGCTTTGCTTTTTTTATGTAACTTGAGTTCTCTCCAACTCCAATTTCCCCTCGCGTGAAACTGAGAATATAATGTTTGCCTCCTTCTTTACTCCCAGTAATAATGTTCCTTAAATAATGTTGGTATAGAAGCCCATGCTCTTATTAATTTTGTGACGTTGGGGTTAATAGAAGAATCTTTAAAGAAAAGCGTGGCTTGAAAATGAATGAAGGCTTCCCAAGACTGTGGCTGCCTGTTGCGGCAGAACCAGGGTGAGGTACGTGTCATGTGCATGCTCGTGTTGTGGGTATTGGTAGCAAGCAGGTTGACTCCCAGGGCTCGGGCTCATGCCGGGTGGAAGGGGACTGCCGAGAGGGGGCAGCGTGTTGTACCAGGCCGTGGGGTAGAGAATGCTGTCAACCTGAAACTCTTCCACCACCATCACAGCTGGGTCATGAGAAAAAATGTCAAAACAAGTGAAAGTGCCAAACTTCCCAAAGGGAGCGTCAAAAGTCATAAGTTCTGAGTCCTTGGGGAAATCAAATTGAATTTCAGGTGCAAAAAGATTGTACTGTTAAGGGAAATGCAAAGAAGGGGAAGATTAGTAAGAAAACTCTCAAATAGAAGTGATCAGTATCTTCAAAATCTTTTCTTGCACGCATGTTGGTGTGCACACTTAAAACTGTTACACATAAATTAGTGTAAATTATACCCAGTATACCACTGTCTGTGAGTTTTCTCACTGTGACATTCATCAGAACACTTCATTTTCCCACAACCTATGAATCAACTAATGAGTTCATATCTACAAATGATATTTATTTACTTTTAATTAATTAATTTATTTATGGCTTCGTTGGGCCTTTGTTGCTGTGCACGGGCTTTCTCTATTTGTGGCGAGCTGGGGCTACTCTCCGTTGCTGTGTGCAGGCTTCTCATTGAGGTGGCTTCTCTTGGTGCGGAGCACGGGCTCTAGGCGTGCGGGCTTCAGTAGTTGTGGCACGTGGGCTCAGTAGTTGTGGCTTGCGGGCTCAGTAGTTGTGGCTCACGGGCTCTAGAGCATAGGCTCAGTAGTTGTGGTGCACGGGCTTAGCTGTTCCACGGCATGTGGGATCTTCCCGGACCAGGGATTGAACACGTGTCCCCTACATTGGCAGGCAGATTCTTAACCACTGTGGCACCAGGGAATCCCCTACAAATGATATTTAAAAGGTGAATATTTTTTTTTAAATCACTTGAAATTTTGAACCTCACAAATTTCTGATGGTTTTCCACTCTATTCTTTAAATACCAACAGCACTGTCCATGTGAAGTCTAACAAGGTAATAAAATAAACTTTGTCATGTCTCCCCATGGTACTGCTAGGTCTATATAAGTGAGGTGACGTAGATTGGAACTTAATTTAGACAATGTAATAGCTAAACCTTGTTAATTAGTAAGCCAGTAGAATTTTTTTTCCAGCCTGATTATTGCTCCCAAACTCCAACTACCTTGGGCTCAGAACAGCCTTATGTTCTGCTCACGTTTCTATTTGGCCTGATGTGTGCATATGTGCTCAGGCAACACCCCACCCCCACCCGACCAGTGAGCATCCCAAGCTCCTTGGCCCTCGGCTCAGGGGGTAGCCCATCCTTCATCCCCAGGTGATCGACTTGAAGGCGGCATGTGCTGATTTGGAGTCAAGGAAGGCTAAGGTTTTTGCAGGGTTTCTAGGAAAGAGAAATGCAGTCTTCCTCTGGATTTTGTTGCTATTAGGATATGTGCTTTGTGATGAGCAGCCATGTGGCTTCTGAAAGGACAGTCATCCTGGGAAAAAGTTGTAACAAAGGAATAAGAGAGCTAGAGGGATGGCTGACATCTTCTGGGCCTCTGAGGGACAGACTGCATCGGAAACTAGACCTACCCTTTCTGTGATTTATATTTTCTCAGGTACCTAAGCAAGGAAATTCTGTGCTGTTGTTGTTTTTTTAAGTCAATTTCAGTTGGAGGGTTTTTCTATCATTGCAATCAAAAAAGTCCTAATGAAATGAATGACTACAGCTTAATACCAAATGTTACAAAATTGGGTCAAAAAACTAACTCTAGTACTAAATCTTGTGATGAAACTGAGCATTTCTCCTTTCTCAGTGAATATTAAAATCCTCGTGCAGCTATTAGCACATCTGCTTTAATAGTCTGGTACATTTGGGCTTCCCTGGTGGCGCAGTAGTTGAGAATCTGCCTGCTAATGCAGGGGACATGGGTTCGAGCCCTGGTCTGGGAAGATCCCACATGCTGCGGAGCTACTAGGCCCGTGCACCACAGCTACTGAGCCTGCGCGTCTGGAGCCCGTGCTCCGCAACAAGAGAGGCCGCGATAGTGAAGAGGCACGCGCACCGCGATGAAGAGTGACCCCGCTCTCCACAACTAGAGAAAGCCCTTGCACAGAAACGAAGACCCAACACAGCCAACAATAAAATATATAAAAATAAATAAATAAATAGTCTGGTAGATTCTATTTTATGACTAATTCAAATTCAGAACGCTTATATGAAATCAAAGTAAGTTAAATCCCTTTTTCAACTAAAGGTAATAATTCAGAAACGCATTCACAACAGATCCCTCACCAGCATTCACAGACAAATATACCTAGATATCACAAACAAAAGAAGTAAATCGAGGGGCTTCTCTGGTGGCGCAGTGGTTGAGTCCTCCTGCCGATGCAGGGGACACGGGTTCGTGCCCCGGTCCGGGAAAATCCCACGTGCCGCGGAGCGGCTGGGCCCGTGAGCCATGGCCACTGAGCCTGCACATCCGGAGCCTGTGCTCCGCAACAGGAGAGGCCACAACAGTGAGAGGCCCGCGTACCGCAAAAAAAAAAAAAAGAGAGAGAGAGAAGTAAATCGAGCTTAGCTAAGGCACAAGTAATTCTCATCTTGTGGTAGGGAGCCACCAGCCTACCCTCAGATCAAACACCACATCAGTGTTGTATTGGTAACGACCATCAGGGGGACACTGAGGGTCACTGGCATTGCATGGCTTCTCATCCCCAGCATTTGCCACAATGTAGATAGAGTTGTCCTTGGCCAGACAGCTGAGCCTTTCTTGCACTGGGCTGCGGCCAAACCTAATTCAATAGATACTGCCTTAAACTCACTGTGTGTTAGTGATTTTGGAACTTCCAAAGTGATACTTTATTTGCCCGTTACCTATAACACACAACAGATCTAGGTTAAGAATCAACAGTAAAGATTTAAAAACTCACATGTAATACAATCTTCTTCTTTATGAAAACTAACCTATTTTTTAACTGACAGATTCAGGATGGCAGTGCAAGACTGAAGCACAGAGCAAACTGAGGGGGAAGATGAGAAAGAAGAGAAGCAACACATTTTCTTATGATGTTCTCCTAGGAGCACAAATGAAGGGCTTGAAATTTAACACTTTTCTAATGGGGAGGACCTTTTCCATAATCCAAGCCACAGTCCTACTAGGAGGCAGTATAGAGTTGGGCCCAGGCAGATCATCTTCTACAGAGAACAAATGCAGCATTAGGTACCAGAAATATTTTTAAAAAGGAAAGAAAAGAAAAGGAAAAAAGAATTTCACTATGCAGTCTCAGTGTCCCCATTTGTCAATGCAACACAATAGCTTCCCTTCTATCTTAGAGGGCCCTTGAGTGAAACCCTGGGATAAATACAGAGTATGAAATTGCTTTTCGGAGTAATGCCCAAACCACCCACCTTGGGGATATTTACCCTAGAAATAAGAAGGGAGTGAGGTGAGGAAATAGCTGGGATTATAGCTGGCTTCAAATAATTGAAAGATTCTAATTTGAAGAAGATGAGTCACGTATCTTAATATACGATAGGCGCAGTATGAACACCAAAGGAAGTTATAGATAGATGATTTCAGTGGAAAATAAGATTAAAATTTCTAGCAACCAGAACACGCTAAGAAGTGGATTCACTGGTCACTGGAAATTTCAAGTATAAGATGGTGCTTCCAGGCACTCAGAAGTCCATTCTGTTAGTGTGGCTCAGTGGAAATGGCTGTGTTTGAATTCCAGCCAGGCTAATTACCAATTGTGAAACCTTAAGCTCCCTTCTTTTCTTTTTTTTTTTCTTTTTTTTTTTTTTTTTGGCGGTACGCGGGCCTCTCACTGTTGTGACCTCTCCCGTTGCAGAGCACAGGCTCCGGACGCGCAGGCTCAGCGGCCATGGCTCACGGGCCCAGCCGCTCCGCGGCATGTGGGATCTTCGCGGACCGGGGCACGAACCTGTGTCCCCTGCATCGGCAGGCGGACTCTCAACCACTGCGCCACCAGGGAAGCCCTCCCTTCTTTTCTTCATATTTAAAATGGGAATAGGGACTTCCCTGGTGGCGCAATGATTAAGAATCCACCTACCAATTCAGGGTACACGGGTTCGAGTCCTGGTCCAGGAAGATCCTACATGCTGCAGAACAACTAAGCCCATGTGCCACAACTACTGAGCCAGCACCGGAGTGCTGGCTCAGGAGTTTCTGTTCTGTTTGGTAACATAACAGCATGCTCATACACTGCAGCGATAAAAGTGTCCAGTGCCAACACTCAGGACAAAGACGGCTAAAATGGCACCACATTTTGGAAAATATGATATAATCATAGCTAAAACTTAGTGCGCTTTGATAAACTCAAATTCTTGTACTTTGTATCACTGGAAAAACTTTTATGTTAAAGACCTTCCTGTCTGCTACCACCTATCTGTACTTTCTCATGAATAGATTACACAGCACGGGGTTGAGAAAGAATATTGTGAAAGAAGTACATCATCAGATTGACTCAAGTGTGCGATGCTGTTGTTGGCATCGTTCAGAGGTCAACCCAACTCTAAAAGTGAAGTTAATGAGTCAGACAGATTAGTCCACCCATTCCAAAACACACGGGCTGTTAAACTCTTTCCTTTTAATAAAATGTATTTTCCTGGTAGTTCAATACTTCCATTAATAGGGCCAATATGGGATCACTGTAGTAAGAGCTATCGTAACAACAATTTGTGAAAATTTACATATTTAGCTGTAAGAGACAGAACAGAGTGTTAGGCAAGCCCTGGTTTTAACAGAGCTCACAAAATGGCTCACAAAATATACATGCAAATGACTGAACTCAATGTTCATGACCAGTGACCATAAATGCTTGCATTTCTAAGAAGCTATCAGCAGAAAACACAGGAAAGACTGCCTAATAATCTGAGATATTAGAACTTTACCTGAACACTGTGCAAAGCATAGATAGATGATAATGTGGTCAATGATGGCAAGTGCCCAACAGGTTAAAACTCTGGACCTCTTGGGAACCCAGCTAATGCTGTGGAGTTCATGTGCAGAAAACATAAACTCCAGGGAGCTAGGCTCTGGGATCATACAATTTCTTCATCTTTATAGAATATGCTCATTTTTCAAGTGAACCCCTTTTCCCTAAATACTTATACTAGCACATCGCTCAAAATCTAATTTTCAAGAGCTTGTTTCCTTATGCCTCATCTGATGTAGGGAAACTGGTAGGTTTGGGATATTTGTGCCTTTTGTTTCTTTGGTTGCTTCAGTTCTATAATTTTAAGCCCTTTAATTCTTTTTTTTTTTTTTTTGCGGTACGTGGGCCTCTCACTGTTGTGACCTCTCCCGTTGCAGAGCACAGGCTCCGGACGCGCAGGCTCAGCGGCCATGGCTCACGGGCCCAGCCGCTCCACGGCATGTGGGATCCTCCCGTACCGGGGCACGAACCCGTGTCCCCTGCATCGGCAGGTGGACTCTCAACCACTGCGCCACCAGGGAAGCCCTCAATATTTGATTATTATGATAATGAGTGACAATAATGATGGTGGTGCTCTGTCTGCTAGACTGAGATTCTTAGAAAAGAAACTTTTGTTTTATTCATCATCACCATCCAGCACAAGACCTTCCTGACCAGTTGTAGGAATCAAAAATAAGTTGTTGGACTTCTTAAGATGCACAGGGAGATATGTACAAGAATGCTCAGAGAAGCTTTTTTTATAATAGGAAATAATATTAATAATAAGCATAATAGGTAAAAATCCCCAAAGTAAAAAACCTAAGCATCCACTGAGCTGGACTAAACCACAGAAACAAATACAGGGACAAAGACTGTGGAAACGGGTGATTCAGAGTCAGTTGATGTTACCTTTTGATTCAGTTTGTCACTGAGAATTCACATAAGTTCCACAAAGTATATATTTGAGATCAACGATATACGTGTCCACAAAGCCTCTTCCCCCAGAGGTGCACCCAAAGCCTATGGTTTCAGCAACCCTCCTGTAGTGAAGGGCACAGCAGCTCAGAGGAAGCCAGGGGATGGGCCTGCTGCTTTTTCACTGATGTCTGTGTGAGAGGCCATGACAACATGCCTGGGACCACCACTGCTTCACAGTTGGCTGCTTCCACTTTTTGTCCTTTACTATATTATCAAGCTTACCCAAGATTTCAGTGCAGTGGGTTTGGCCATGCCCACCATATTCGTCAGTAGGAGAGAAGACAAATGAATACTGTCTTATCCATTGTATCAGACGATATGCAACCAGGGAAAACAGAATCCACACCAGTTATTTTAAGAGAATTTAACCTAGGGATTTGGTTAAACAGGTATTTGATGAATGAAGGACAAAAAAGGAACACTGAGGTAACACAGACAGAATAACTGAGGAAAGCAGCTACCACTCCTTATATACGTGAACAAAGGGAAGAGGACAGTGCAGGAGCTAGAAGCTTTCCAGGGGGCCCTGTGGAGCTGAGGCTCAGAGCCCTAGGGAGAGGGTGCTCTTCAGCTGCTGCTGATAAGCCAGCACCTCAGAGGAGGGCCTCCACAGAGCTGGGACTCATCCCTTGAGCAGACACTGGTTGGTGCTGGTATTTTTTTTTTTTTTTTTTTTTTTTTTGCGGTACGCGGGCCTCTCACTGTTGCGGCCTCTCCCGTTGCGGAGCACAGGCTCCGGACGCGCAGGCTCAGGGGCCATGGCTCAGGCGCCCAGCCGCTCCGCGGCAAGTGGGATCTTCCCGGACCGGGGCACGAACCCGTGTCCCCTGCATCGGCAAGCGGACTCTCAACCATTGCGCCACCAGGGAAGCCCCGGTGCCCGTATTTTTGAGGGAGGGTAATGACGCTGGTTCTGAAAGTATGGAAAAAACTGAAAACTAGAACCAAGTGCTACTGGAACAAACTACTGCTGTTAAGTACAGTACTGATGATGGGACGACACTGATAGGTGAGCAAACAGAAGTCTCTCCACTCCTCGTCCAATCTTCTGTTTCCCTCTAGCGTCCTCTATTGGCAGAACCTAACAGGGAGCCAGGTGACAAAGGAGAAATATGTTTGCCTAGTCCCAGCCTCATCATCACAAAGAAGAATACAGAAAGGTGGGTTTGGAGCTGAGGGACAATAGCTGAATAACGGGCACACTAAGGCAACTGTACAACGTACACTGTGAAAATGCACGAGGTAGGTTGATGCTTGTTTACATAGATAAAGCTCAAAGTTTCTCTTGTAAAAATAAGAAATATGCAGAATGATATGTATAATTTGATGCCACGTATACAAAATCTTAAAAAATGCAAAATAGTACTAAGGTATTTATGTACATATGTAATAAACTACCAAGAAGTCATGGGAATGATCTAAAATAACCTTAGGATAATGACTTCCTCTAATAAAAGCAAACAGGGAAAGGAGAAGAATGCAATTGGAAGGAAATACAAAAGGAGCCCATTCTATTCATAACACCTTATTCCATAAACGGAGCAGAGGGTACAAATTCTTTCACTTAATTTCTTGTACTATCACTTTATCATCTTTTCTAGTATATTTGGATTCCTTTCAGATTAGTTAGATGTTTAATTGATGAATAGGTTCCTAGCCATGAAGCATGAGTTAGGACTTAATAGTAAGGCACATATCTGCCCTCCAACTACATACTTCCTACTTCTATTTTCATGTAGTCAAGAGCATATTTATACTAGATGTCTCCCAGGAGGAATAAATTATAAGCAATTGATTTTCCGTCATGTCCAAATGACAATGCTGTCACAATTCACTGATATGTTCTATGAATTGCTAAGATACTTAAATCTAAATTCATATATGGTCATATCGGAAGCGTGATCTGGTCAGTGAAAGATTTATATCTTGTACAGTAGGATCTACAGAACTATCATGTCCTAAATACAAACAGACACCCATTCTGGGCACCCATTCTCTCTGTTCTTAGTAATTATTTTTAGTTCATTCAGCAGCTTTGTTTCAGGCACTGTGCCATACATTAGAAATACATCATGGTGAGTAAGCATGATTTCTGTCCCTGAGAAGTTCATTTCAGTGGTAAATATATCAAATGTGATGCTTTTTATAACATGAAGTGTTACTAGTACTTACCAATGCCATGAGGGTTGTAAGAATTTAAAATGGATGTAAAGTCTTGTAGGAATAATTTATTTTAGGCCTCACATTCTTTGCTTTAAAATCTACCATTTCTTATATTTTTAATTAAGTCTTAGATTTGTTCAGCTCTGGCTTTTCAATTCTAGCACATGGAACCTTACCTGTAATCTTGAAGTTGCTATGGTGGACCTCCTAATTACAGATAAGAGAAGGGCAGGCTAAATGCAGGTGGGTGGGGAATGAAAGTCAAACAAAAAAGCCACCTGAAGTATATTCCATGTAAGGTCTGATGCCCAAAACATTAAATTCCTGTCCTATCACTGGTAACCACGTGAGTGTCCTTGTAAAGTTGTCTATGAAAACCCCCATTTTAGCCTTCTGGAATTCAAATATTTTATATGTCTGCTATACCGCTCTTCATTTATAAAGCCCTTCTGGCTCATTAGTCATCCTGGGTAACTGCATTTAAGTTTGCACTTCTGATTCTAGAAGATATATAAACGGCCATTTTTCTTTATCATAAAAAATGAGTATTGACCTTTTTTGCCTCTTTTCCCTTTGTTCATAAAAATCAGACTCTCTTAGGAAACTCATCTTCAAACAGTATAATGAAAAACTCAATATTAGCAATCTCCTAAAACATTTTCATTCTTTATTATTTATTTTATTAAAAAGATTGAAATTATAGTGTAAAATGACCTTAGTGTAAGAATTCCTGAGTCTCCAGCTAATGGACTGAATTTCGAGAGTTCAACAGGAATAAGTGAAGGGTAGCGTATCTTTCTAAAAATTAACATCTGGGATAAAAAGAAAAATGAAAAGTACATAAGAGGAGCAGGGAAACAAGGGCTCACAACTCTTATAACTGATCAAAGCTATCATCAGGGTTGTTCGATCCATATTTATATGAGGTGTCACAAGATATTTGAGGACAGGTAAATTAATATCATGCAGTTCATCCGTATTATTTTTCTCCTTTGACTTATCATCAAGTGACCTGGAAATTCTCTAGGAGATTGTTAAAATATCTTTTTTCCTCCTCCAAGTACTACTTCATGTCTCCAGGTCCAGTAACTCAAGAAATCCTCTTCCCAGTTGTTACTGTTTTTATTCAATACATCCAAATATCTTTTCAAGAATGCCTTTGTTAGAGGTATCTGTGTGTGGCTAAGTGCTTGAGTGTGTGTGTGTGTGTGTGTGTGTGTTATGACCATATTCACTTAAGCAGGCATCAGCCCTAAGATATTTTTAGAACATTATCATCTATGAGATACCTAAGAGAGATGGTCAGAATGGAGTTAAAGAATGTGAATGGAATTTAAGAGAGGTCAAAACTGAGAAAAAAATGCCACTGGAAATCACTTATGTAGATGAATATGCTAACACCATGAGGATGGGTCAAAATGCAAAGGAGGAATGAAAAAGTAGAAAGTAGAGGTAGTGATCCTTGCAGAGTAGGCTGCGAATATATCACAGAAATTACTGGACTAGATATGACAGGTGCAGTGTCACAGAATGAATGGTAAAAAGATCAAAGAGAATGCATAGACCATGTCCCAGTACCTAGTGCCTGGAACATAGTATGAAATCAACAAATGCTATGTGAATGAAAGAACAAAAGACAGAGAGTGAGCCCTGAGGGAAGGAAGCTGAAGGAGCAGCTTTGCAGTACAGGTGCCCGCAACTGGACAGCTGTGACAGCGCATTTTAGGAAGAATCCTGGTGAAATTCAGGATAGGTGGAAACCAGCACCTTGTTTATTCCCTCCAGAACCACAGGAGACTCGAGAACTAACATGAAATTTTAAGGTGAGACAGAAAGACGCTTATCACAGAAACTGGACTCTAACATCAGATTCGTTAGAAACTAAAGAGCTACTCCCTCAGGTGTATTTCCCTAAATCAATGCCAAATGAAACTACTTGAGTTGTTTGATAAAACACAGTGGGTGTGTGAAAACCACTGATGAGATATGGGTTAAAACATTGTGATGCAATTTTGCAATTAAGTACTCTTTATTTTCCTTGGGACTTGTGCTATTTGTTTTTTATTTTTGTTTTTATTTTTAATGAGTTGAAATACAGCTGACAGCTCTAAGTGTGAATGAAGGGAAGAACTGTCCCTTAGAATCTGTGAGGATATCCTTGCTTGTATCTTTCTCAAACCTGTGGGTTTAGTTTCAGCAGTCGACTGGAAGTGAAGTATCGTTGCCCAAGAGTCGCAGAACACATTGCAAAACCAGTGCATAATGTCTAACTTCCTCAAGCGAAACCTGGCAAATCTGAAACGTTCTATATTCTATGAAGAGATAAAAGAACACACAATTTTGATGATTATGTGATTTTGGACTATTTACATACATATACGTTCACCACCATTAAAAAAGCAGATACTCAATGTTGAAAATAGTGTTACCATTAACAGTCATGGTGGGGCTTCCCTGGTGGCACAGTGGTTAAGAATCCATCTGCCAATGCAGGGGACATGGGTTCGAGCCCATATCCATGAAGATCCCACATGCTGCGGAGCAACTAAACCCGTATGCCACAACTACTGAGCCTGTGCTCTAGAGCCCCCGAACCACAACTACTGAGCCTGCAAGCCACAACTACTGAAGTCCACGTGCCTAGAGACCGTGCTCCGCAACAAGAGAAGCCACCGCAATGAGGAGCCCACGCACCACAGCAAAGAGTAACCGTCGCTCGCCACAGCTAGAGAAAGGCTGTGCGCAGCAACAAAGACTCAACACAGCCAAAAATAAATAAATAAATAAAATTAAAAACAAAAAGCAGTCATGGTCTTTGTGTTGTGGGATTTGTGCCTGTTAGATTACACCACAGCCTTTAGGCAGGACTGTTTGGAGCTATGAATACCCATTAACCTGGACTAGCTATTATTTCTTCTAGAACATCTCAAAACAACTTTCATTGTTAAGATAAACGTCAACGTTGGAGTTTATGTTTCCAGTGAAACGCCAATGAGTTTATGTTTCCATCTGATTAGAAAGCAAATCCTCCCCAATCATTAGCACAGAAAACTAGATGAGTTCAAACTGTCTTTAATGTCAAATGGAATTCAGTCATAAACGTCTCAATTCCCATCATTACTGTTCTCTCCCAAGGCTACCACTATATTTACAATGTCCCTGAAGCTCTTCACTCTGCTTATGCTCACACACACAGCTAATAAGGCTGGAGCCAGGATTAATCCTCATTTACATGACCCAAACCTCAATTATACCATTATACCATACTGTATTATTTCAGCGTAGCCAAAAAAGAGGCAAAATTATCATAACACTTAAATATAATCCTTGATGAGAAAAAATATATATTTGGAAATCATTGGTCTATACTGGGGAGCGAGCCATTCGAAGTTTCTTAGTAAACTTGGGATGCAACAATGAATATGATAAAGCGATGTCCTACACCATCACAATATTTTGCAAAGCTATGATCATTAATAATGTGGATATTATCAGGTAAGTTGTTGCTGAGTTGCTGGTCCCGCCTGAGATGGAACGTACGTCTTTAGTGTACCATCTGCCAAACAGTGACACTGTTAGGATAGGCTCAGATGATCCATTCTTGTTTACCAAACGCCCATCTTTTAGTACCTAAA
The DNA here is from genome assembly GCF_005190385.1 of Monodon monoceros. Classification (NCBI taxonomy): domain Eukaryota; kingdom Metazoa; phylum Chordata; class Mammalia; order Artiodactyla; family Monodontidae; genus Monodon; species Monodon monoceros. The sequence goes on from NW_021703771.1 coordinate 58,806,911, forward strand.
GAAAAAGTGGGAAAAGTATAGTCAACTTGATTAGAATATACATTACAAGCAGACTCATGATTTTGAAACCATCCTAGATATCATGGTAGGTAAGGGGGCTAGGGCTGGGGTTGGGGGTTGGGGAACAGATGGGAAAGATAGGAAACAGCTATTTTATATGTAAGGAAGACTAGAGCCATTCTAGAGGGTTCAATAATTGAGTTTAAACAATCAGATGTAACCCTTAATGAAAAGTCAGAAATCATCAGTAGCAAAAATTTATTGAGTCCAATTATAGGCAAGATAACCGGGAACCAGAGGAACACAAATAACACCCTTCCCTCAAGAAGCTTAAACGTTAATGGTGAAACTGAGAAGATCCCACATATAAAGAGATAAATCAGTATATTAGTATATTGCAGAGAGAAACAGGTATGTGCTTAGGAGGTCTGAGAAGGAATAGCTGAACTGCTCTGCTTCCCAAGGTGGGATACAGTCTGCTACAAGGAGCAGTTAGGAATTTCTCCCTGGGGCTGTATGATGGAAGACTTTGTGCCAAGTGGAAATCAAGCAGCAAAGGCTCATTCTGAGGAATGTATGTGACAGATCTAGGCAATGTGCTTTCTCACTCCAATTTGGTTAGAACAAGTTGTGTGCTGGAGCCAGTTGTGTGTAAGCTCACAACAACAGACTGTTAAATCTCCAGGAACTTTGACAGCTGGTTGTTAAACGTGGCTGTTCTTGAAATTGATGGTGGTGAGAATATTTACATCATGATAACTGGCAAATGCCACAAATCTGAACTTTTCTTTTTCTTCCTCAGAGAGTGGCTTGTTACAATTTACAGCACATCACTAGCTGGAGTTGAAGATTATTGAAGAGGAGACTAAGCCATATGGTCAAAGAGAACTGTAGGGATCGGATTTGTGAAAGCCATGAATGATCAGATCTATATCCTGAAGGCAAGAGGCTTCTCTGTAAGGGAGTAATGTATGCAAAGTAATGGAACAAGAATAGAAAAAAACACAAATAGACAACAGATAGAACAAGAATTAAAGAAAATGAGTTCATCATCAGTTGTGAGAAGGACAGTTTGGATGGGGAAGAGCTTAGAAGGTGAGAAATTAGATACTTTATAACTAGAAGTAGAAAATAACTAAATATCCTCAAAGTTGATTATTGTGGTGACACATACACACAAATACATAGCTCACTGACAAGTCGTGAAACACACAACCTGTTGGTAATTAAATGAACAAATATAAAATGTTAAATGTTCATTGTTTATTGTGTTCATTGTTTCTAAATAGTTCCTTGTTTATTAAATTGTTCCTTAAAGAACAAAAATGAAATAACAGAGGTATATTTCAAATTACATTTGGGTGAAAGTTTGAAACAAGTTAAACACAAATATTTAGTTTTCTTGTGACTTTTCATCAATATAGTAAAATTGTGTCTATTTTGACCTTCTTGGAATTAATTGTTCCACATCGGTGATTGTCCCTTGGGTTCTAGTTAGAACTTAGCTTTTTACTGTTTTCTTGTTACAAATTTTCCTAAAATATACTATATAATAGTATAATAGTATACTATATAACTGGCCTTCTAAGATAATTTGATAATTTGACCTTTTTGACTATTCCCTTAAACTGGTAGTTTTTACCCACCAAAATCACCTGTAGGACTATGAAAAATATAGGTCTCATCCTCAGAGATTCTGATTTACTGTATCTACAGTGGAACCTGGCCTCCTACTCCCCCACTCTGTCTGCACATTGATGTATACTTACATGATGTTCAGTACATGTGGCCTAATTCTGGCAAGCTTTTCCTCCAGTTGTTGATGAACTTGGTTAACTAGGTAAACCTTTTGAGGTAAGTACCTAAAAATACATCCTGATGCTTGTATAATGCTTCACTGTTCACAAAGGGCTTTCACATGCATTACCAAATCAGTGAGGAAGATATTCTCCCCATTTTACAGGCAGGAAATTCGGAGGTTAACTGACTTGCACAAACTTACATAACTAGTTAGTTGCAGAGGCCATACTTCTGATAATATGCCAGAGTTAACCTACAATGTTAAAGCAAGATGTTTCCCACAGTTGTGGTGATGGTCAGTAACATTTCATGCTCTTAGCGTAGAACTAAGGATGGGGAAAAGATAGGCAATGAATATGTTGGAATCTCTGCAGAAGTGATCCTCAAAGATAATGTGTAAATATGTGTTGATGGAGAGTCCATTAGTCAAGGAAACTGGGGAATACTCAGGAAGACATGGTCAGTGTGACTCATGTAAAAATCTTGTCATCGATGGCAGGGGTCCCCAACCCCCGGGCCAGGGACTGGTACCGGTACCAGTCCGTGGCCTGTTAGGAACCGGGCGACACAGCAGGAGGTGAGTGGAGGGCAAGTGAGCGAAGCTTCATCTGTATTTACAGCCGCTTCCCATCACTCGTGTTACTGCCTGAGCTCCGCCTCCTCTGAGGATCTAATGCCGCCGCTGATCTATTTTTTAAAATCATACTCAGAAAATTAGATTGTGTGCTAAATTTAAATGGCAGGGCTTACAAGATATAGTGCACCCATACCTAAGCTTACCTGGGTGAACCGTACTTTCCCATCTCTGACTTCCTTGAATTGGCTCCTGAAACTTTCAGTTCATTTACACATATTTGTGCCACTCTAGCCAACTTTCAACTACTGGATTTGAGTTCCAGACCCCTTACTTCAGATCTGATCAAGATTTTCTGTAGTTGGCCTTTAAGCTTTTATTCCAGCCTCAATTTGCTCATGAGATTCTGCCTAACTGGGTTCTATGGCAGCCAAGGATTCCCATTCTCTGGGTTTCCCAGCTTTAAGGCTGCACTGTATGTTGAACTGTTGGTATCACAGAATTAAATATTTTTATAAATATGACCAATTCCAATCTGATAAAACAGGCAGACACAGATATATGACCATAAGCAATCTGCAATTTTAAAGATTTCCTTGCTTGATGTTTTGGATTAATTAACTTACATCCTATTTTTTCTTTTATAAAAAAAAATGCAGTAATTTCACTTTAGGTTCTGAAACTCTGCCACTGTTTGTCACAGTTCAGTGAAGACATTAAGGGCCAAACTTGTAGAGTATGTGTATGTACATGTGTATATGTGCCATGTACTGACTAGAAGATACAAACCTACAGAATCTTAATTTTAATTTGAGACTAGCTTAATTTGTGGATTAATTGGCTATGGTCACTATGGTTTATGAAATAAATATTTGATTTTCTGTTTGTCTCTACATGTGATAAAAAGAAACTAAAAATCTGTAAGTAAATATTCTGCAATGAATGTTGCCTCAGGTTCATAGGGTCTAGGTATCTGATGGTGTTATTCCAACAAAGTGTCATCACTTTAGAATTAGTTGCTGTATGTTGCAAAAATGGTCACAAAAATTTCCCCTCCTTTATCCATACCCTTTGCAGTATGATTTTACAGCTCTTCCCACTGAGAGTTCTGCAGTATTTATTTCTCCACCCTTTGAATCTACCTTGGTCATGTGACTTGCTTTGGTAGATGAGATATCTGCAAACATGTTGCAAGTAGAGACTTGAAAAGAACTGGCCTATTGTGTCTTTCCCTATTTATGCTCTCGGACTCCTTAATCTAACATGTGAACAAGACAAGGCTTTCTGGAAGATGAGGGACCACAGAGGCAGAGTGGCCCCAATCATCCCACCTCTCCAAGACTATGCCATCACAAACCAGCCAGCCCCAAATAACCCTCCTGCTAGCAGCAGATGCATGAATGAGCCCAACCAAGATCAACCGAGCCTCTTCTAGTCCAGAAGAACAGCCTAGCTACACCCAGTTCACATCACCAACCACAAAATCAGGGCTAAAGAAATAGTTATTGTGTAAAGCCATGAAATTTTGAGGAGTCTCTTACACAGCAAAAGTTAACAGATACAGTTATCATAGACTGTTTTATTTGACTTCAGAAAACAGATAAAATGAAGACACTCTTACAGTTATCCTACCTCAAATTTTCCAGGTGCCAGATTGATTTTAGTAAGTAGCACTTCAGGGAAAACATACTCCGTTCTAAATGTGCCACTTAGGGAGAACATTTCAAATCTTGTCAGAGCAGTGTCTACTGGCTGTCCACAAGTTGCCAGATTAGTAGATTTACATTTCACCATTGTGCATACCTGTGTAGAAAAGACACAAATACAATGCAATGTCTTGCATCTAAGTTACTTGTACTAGAACTGTTGACTCAGTTTATAAACGTAGCAAAGTAAATATTTTCACCATTTGATAAAGGGATTTGGATCATATAATTACCTGCTTTATTGAAAATGGCAAATGATTAAGAACCAACTCCCACTTCCTGGGTAACTAGCGGGATTGAAAGAAAGAAGCCAGTTTAAAACTAGATTTGTAATAGGAAAGAACAAATCCACTCCATATTGGATCTGTTTCTTTTTATTTAAACCTTTGTAGTCTACTGCTTTTGCTACAAGTTAATCACTAAAAGCATGCTGCCTATAAGCTTTAAATTATACAAAATGAACCATCTCTGAGAATCCTGCCTTTCATGTAATGAGCTAAAATACCTTTGTTTAGCTCACAGGAAACTTCCAGACCAGGCATACCTATGAATGGCTGCAGGAAGGAAAAAATAAACACATCCCCTCCAGAGTCTGAATGGAACTAGGATTTTACCCCCTCCCCATTTAGTGTAAAAGAAGCCTGAATTCTACCTCAGGGAAGATGGTTCTTTGGGACACTAGTCCACCATCTTCTCAGTCTGCTGGCTGTCCAAATAAAGTCACTATTCCTTGTCCCAACAACTCATCTTTCAATGTATTGGTCTGTCATACAGCAAGCAGTACAAGCTTGGACTTGGTAACAGATATAAACCATTAGTCTGGCATGTCAGATGATGGCATTTGGCCCAAGAAAGTAGAGGTATTTGGGAAACAGGAGTACAAAAGCCAAAAGGATGATTAAAATTTTGACCATCTCTCTTTTTTTTCATATCTTTTTCCTTAGGAGAAGGCAGTGAGGCACAGAGTAAAATAAGAAAAAACAAATGCATAGCCAACATTATACAAAAAGTTTAAAAAATTTGTCACTGGAAGGGCATTAAATGATCAGGACATTTGGTTACAAGAGAAGTTAAAATAAAAGTGATATCCCTACTTATTGTTGGTTTTAAAAGTTAAAACAAGACTTTATATTCAGATGTGTCAGCAAAGCTACTTAAAGAAGCCTTCTTGAAGTTCATTTCAATATGTAAACTGGTTTCATTAGTCAAATAGAAAATCAGCATTGTCAGGCTAATGTATTCTTTTAATGTGCTCAAAGCAAACAATCAATGATACTTAGCCCCCCTGCAAATATCACATGATTAATCCCAAAGTGTGTGTGTGTGTGTGTGTGTGTGTGTGTGTGTGTGTGACACTGGCAATGCATGCAGTCATGCCAAGGAAAAGCATTTGGTTCCCTGGGACAAATATGAAAACTTAACCCTGGAATTTACTGACATCCAAACATTCCCTTTCTCTCGAGCTGAGATTACCTGCCAATACTCTCTTCTCCTTCTGCCATGAAGTCCAGCAAACGCTCCTAGAACATATACTTCATTCTCTTTTCCTAACATTCTGTAGCTTAAATGACAGCACAGCTCTTTTTGACAGACTGTAAGGTTTCCTGCATTTTCAAAGAGTTCTGTGAAGTTGAACTCATCCCGGGAAATAAAGCCCCTAAAGGAATTTTTCTGTCCTGGGAATGGTTTGATGGTGGTGGCGTAGGCACTCCAATTCACAGCTGGTGGGTAGGTTGGAGAGTTTCGGGGATACGAATCCACCTCTGCAAAGAGGATCTTTCCCAGCTCTGTTTCCATATCATAATGGTATGCTTTGGGAGAGTGTGGTGCATAGATACCACTGCCTGTGAATGGAAGACAAGTCTTTTAAAAACAAAAAGCAAACCCAACACCACCAGTTTCCTCATCAGAATTGAGCATGTGGTCATGTCACAAGATCAGTCACAATGAGAAAGCACAAGGCACTGAACACCTAAGTATAATACTTCTCCTATTCTCTACCGGAGGAGATTAAACTACATGATCAGTGGTCTGATTTCAAATAAACTTTGAATATAATTTACTAGCATTATAGAAAATTAAGCCAAATATTAAAATCGTTGTACTCAGGAGTTCCTGAGAGGTAGGGAAGTTAGTACAAAATTCCCTCCTGTTCTCCATTGTGGTGGTTTTCAAATATGTTCCAAAATTCTTCAACACTCCTTTCTCCAATGGGTGGGTCTAATTCCCTTCACTTTGAGTGTGGGCTTGACTTAGTGACATACTCCTAATAAATAGAACATGGTAGAAATAATGGTTTGTGACTAGTCATTAATGGCAATGCAGCTTTCCTCTTTCTCTCTCTCTCTCTCTCTTTATCTCCCTCTCTCTCTCCCTCTTTCTCCCATTACTTGTTCTGGAGGAAGCCAGCTGCTATGTCATAAGGATACATCACACAGCCCTATGGAGAGGCCCATGTGCAAGAAATGAAGGTCTCCTCTCAACACCCACTGAGAAAGAGAGGAACCCTACCAACAGCCATATGAGTGAGCCATCCTGGAAGCAGACCTGCCAGCCCCAATCAAGCCTTCAGATGACTTTTAGCCCAGCCAACAGTTTAATGTAACCTGAAGAGATGGCCTGAGCCAGGACCACCCAGTTAAGCTACTCCCAAATTCCTGACCAACACAAATTGTAAGATAATAAATGTTTATTGTTTTTAAGCCACTTTCACTTTTTACTTTTAAAGCAACTTGTTATACAGCAACATGTCAATAATACACTACTCTACCTTGCCAGTTATAGAGCATATCTTGTTTAGTTCCCTGCTTTGCCCCCTACTATCTCGTGGCCTTTGGCAAGTTACTTGCATTTTTGTGTGTCTCAGTTTTCTAATCTGCAAAATTGGAATGCTAGTACTCAGTGCATACATAGGGTTGTTGTGAGGATAGATGAAATAATACATATAAAAGTCTTAACACAGCCATAGCTGTTATAATCAAGCAGTAGCTTTTCTTTTCTTCTTCCTTTTTTTTTTTTTTTTTTTAATAAAAGGATACAAACATAGTGAGAAGCCTCAATGAAGAACCAAAAACTTACAACAAGTCATATCTGAGGCACAAATTTCTCTGCGTTTAGAAATATAATCAGCAAACCACATCTGGTCATGAATTACCTGTCATTTTTAGGCTTACATTATGTGTGTTGGCCACAAGAAGATTAACTCTCATTCCCATTGCCCAAGCTGAATGAAATTCAATAGCTGTCAAAAAGGGCAAAACATTCATCCAAGCTGTGGGAAACAATATAGTGTCCACGTGGAAATCTTTCACCAGGGTCACAGCAGGATCATGGAAGAGAATACCAAAGCATGTGAAAATGCCAAACTTTCCAAAGGAGGTGTTGAAAGTCACCAGCTCCGGCTTTTCGGGGACATCAAACTGAAGCTCAGAGTAGAGGTTGTACTATAACAAACACACAGGATGAAACCAGGAAAGGCTTTTTTATTGAAAAGGTGACACATGAAAACTCTCCAAGTTAGTAATTTTGAGATTTGGCAATGCTCAATGGCAGGAAATCTATAGAAGGTGAATGACTCTGGTGAGTGGAAGTTAATTTCCAAAGAAAAATACGAAGAAATATAGTCTCTCTCACTCCCTCTCTCCCTCTCTCTCTCTCTATCTTTCCCTCTCTTTCTCTCTCTCTCCCTCCCTCTCTCTCCTTATCTTCCTCCCTCTCTCAGTGAGGAGCCAAATACCTCCCCATAAATCCTAAGCACTATGTGCTTCTTGAAAGCTGAAGACATACATCATTTTTCTTTGAGTCCCTGATACCTAGAAACATAATAGATGCACAATAAATATCTATTAATCAGATGAGGGAGGCCCTCTCCCTCTTTACAGTGTCCCATCCAAAGTAATTTCAGGGACTCTTACCCAGCTTTCAAAATTGTTGTTAAAAATAAATATTTTATTTCATTCTCTCTGATTCCTTCCAAGTAAACTTGAGAAATGAACCTAGTCTAACTTAATAATCAGGGTCAACAGCTTAATAAAATGATTTGCAAAGTAGAAAAGACTGAGGGTTGGGAGCCAGACTATTAAAACTTCTCTCTAAATTTATTTTCTACCTAAAAAAATTTTTTAATTGAAATTTACTAGCATTTTAAGAATTGATTGACAAAAGTACTCTTATCAGGTCCATATGTCAGAGAGCATGGGTCACGAACTGTTCCAAGGTACCCTGATGGAAGAGTGAGAGCTTCTCACTTTAGGATGACCCAGGTCCTCATTAGCTGTCCACATCCATTGCACTGTGCCATCCTGCCGTTTACTGGGCCTGGATAAATGGATTGACCAACTATGCTACCAGTCTAACTAGGTCAACACTTACAGAATGGAAGAGTAGCTGCAAAGAAAGAGCCTTTAAAAATAATACTCACAATGCAAACACAGTCTCTGAAGCAAGGAAAATGGAAGTACTGACATTTCTATTTCCAGTCTGAGACACATTTTTGAGAACACAGAAGTTTAATTACATATAAAAACAAGTTGTGAAACCCACAAGTTTATGAAGAAAACTTTTTGAAAGTTTTGTGTTTTCTTTATAAATACACAACTAAACACACAAGTAAATATAAATATATTTTATTTTGAGGACTCACGTTAAAATTTTTTTCCATATAAAGGTATATGATCAAAAACATTTGAAAGTCATTGGCTCAATATCACTCCTCTTGAGTAATTTTTATTTTTTACTAGGAGTTCCAGGAGATAATTTCTCCAGTCAGAAGATTTTGAAGCCACAATTAAGATGCTTAGAAAACATATGGGAGAGGAAAAGGGACATTCACACTGACCTGGACATCCCATAACCATTTAAAAGGTCAGCCTCTCTCCCGGTCCAATTTAGTACAAAATTATGACTTCAGGTTATTTTACTCTTTCAATTCAGATTTTAAAGTAAAAATCTTATGATTTGACCTTAAATCAACAAGAGGATAATTAAATTAACTGGTATAGAAACTAAAAGAGAAAGATCATTTTTGTGACTTGCTAGAAAGCAGGGAAATTAACTTCCATGTAACTGATTCATACAATGTGAAAACATCTTTTACCATTTCAAATTTAAATGGTATCCAGACTACAGTCATCTCAGTATCTTTTATATCAATATTAAAATTACTTGTTTTATATATGCAAAAACTTTATCTCAATCCTGGACTATTACCAAACCTTTCTTAGAGGTCTCTGCCTACAGTTTTTTCCACGTTTCTAAAGTGTCATTTTCTTTATTGCTCGCTTTAAAAAAATCTTGGTAACATCGTGTTATAAGAGAATGGAGCTCTAACTCTTAAACACAGCATCCGCCCCCTCATAGCAGGCTCCATATTACACACCCACCCCCTCTTACCTTATGGTAACGTGCCGCCAGCTTTCCATTTGCATCATATACCACGTTGGTGTTGTATTGATAATGGCCATTAGGAGGACACGCGGAGTCACGGGAATTACATGGCTTTTTGTCCCCAATATTTGCCAGGACATAGATAGAGTTGTTCTTGGCCAGGCAGCTGAGTCTTGCTTGTACTGGTGTATGACCAAATCTAAATCCAGTTTTAATTAAGACATTTCAGTAAGTCAGACAGAGAAAGACAAATACTGTATGACATAACTTATGTGTGGAATTTTTAAAAGTCAAACTTGTAGAAACAGAAGATAGAATGGTGGTTACTAGGGGCTGGATTGTGGGGAACTGGGGAGATGAAGTTTAAGGGTACAAACTTGCAACTAATAGATAAATAAGTCCTGGAGGCTGAATGCATAACATAGCGCTTATAGTCAACAACCCTGCATGATAAACTTCAAAGTTGCTGTGAAACTGGATCTTAATTGTTCTCATACAAAAAAGAAATGATAATTATGTGATATGATAGAGATTATATGTAGAAGTCACAAATTGTGCCTAACCTTGATGAATTTTTTTCCACATTGTATCTATTGCTCCAGCAATTTATTATTCACTCTCCTGCACCAACAGTTGTCATCTCTCTACTAGATCATTCCATCAGCATGCAGATATGCTCTAGTACCTCTCATCTTTAATCAAAATAAAATAAAAACCTCTCTTGACCCCCATGCCCCTCTACTTTATGCTCCATACCTTAGGTCCATCTTACAACAAAACTCCCTGGAAGAGCTGGACATTTTGCAATCCTCAGCCCATCTTCTCCCATTCTCTTTAGAAGCGCTCAGATCAGCTTTCATCGCTATCATCCCACCCGACAACTCTCACTAATACTGATGATGACATCCACGTGATGTCATCTTCATGTGACATCTTGTGATCTTGTGCTACTTACCTGCAGCAGTTGACACAGTTACTTACACCCTCCTCCCGGAAACACTTCACCTTGCTTATTGGACCCCACGCTCTCATTCTCCTACTCACTGGGTGCTTTTCTCCATCTCCTTTTCTGGTTCCTCCTCGTCTGCACTGAGTCTAAACGCTGTAGTTTCTTATAGCTCAAGCATTAGATCTCTTCTCTAACTCACTCCACAGGTGAACTCATCACGGTGTTAAAAATTGTTTTCTCCCTCTTAGCGGTAAGTTTCTTTTCTTTTTATAAAGGAAGTTTATTCTTTTATTATTTCCAAAAATAATCCAGCTCCTAAAGTCTTGAAGTTTAAGATGTATTTGGGAATTTGTTTCTTGGTAGTTAGGGAATAGCCAAATGAGCTTTCCTTCTGGCGTGAGAGCAGATGTAATGGTCTCAGCGTGTTAGTTGTGGTAATCCGAAATGCAGACGTATTACCTGGGTAGTGCAGGAATGGAACACCACTGGAACTCCCCTAGAAATGGTAGTGCTGTGAGCCATTAGACCAAGGCCAGCTCTGAGTGCCCTGAACTTTGGAAGCCCATACTCTGAAGATACCAAGATAACTGACAAATAAATAGCAGACTACAACAGAAGAGACATCTTACCTTTGTGACTTTCTTTTTAGCTGTAACTCTGTGGCCTTATGTTATGCAAAGCGGTCTATAATTCTTATCTTTGGAGATGAAAGGAGTATGAACAGAAATGTTTGCAGGTCTTATAGAAAATTTGACTACTGTGTCTTTACAATGATTTGAATAACTTTATATGATGAAACTAACTTTCCTACTATAGAAATACTTTTAAAAAGTTTATGTTTAAGGACATAAAAATGTGCTTGACAGTGAGTGCCTAGAACTGTGACACTAAAGAAGGGAAATCCTATCTAAGAAGGTACATTTCTGTACCAGAGCTGTGTCGTAACCATCCTTTGGGCCCTCTGCTGGAAAAGTAGAATCAAGTCTCAAATAATGTCTTTTTAATTATATCCTATAGTATTACAGATGTAGGACAGTACTGTATCATACCTATGTGAATGTAAAATATCTTGTACCTGCTTTACGATACACAGTAGTGACCATGCTTTATCAGATCTATTTATAATGATGTTATTCTAGAATGTCTTCTTTCCAGATGATGATTGAGAAGCTAATAAAGAAAATGGTGCCAGGTACCACAACAGTAACAGAACTTTGCTGTTTTCTGAGGTTTTGTTTTTTACCTTTTTTTCTTTAATGGAGTACGCTGGATGTCTCTATAATTTTGTTCAGATGACTGCAGAACCTGGAAAAGCTGTTGCTGGTATTGACGTATAAAATACTGCTCTTGGTCTTTGTATATAAATAAATATATATATATATATATATGCACATATATATGTATATACATAAAATTGGAATTTTTGGAAACTTTAGCTGTGCTGTCAACTTTGGAAAAAGTATCCCAGTTGTACTGTGTTGGGTTGGCACTGTACAGAAATTAACAGCTATATTGGTCTAGAAATGTTAACACATAATTTTTTCCATTTGTACAGGGGTAACACACTGTATTAAATATGTAAGGTCTTATCTACATGGGTTTGATTACAAAAACTAACAAAGTAATCTCTAAATAAAAATTAAAATTAAAATGTGCTTGAAAGGTCTCTATTTTTACCCTGAATAAAGAATATGTAGAGTGTTTTTTTATTTTTGTGGTTTCATCTGTGAATAGGTAACTCTTTGAGACATTTCTGCTTCCACTGAGGACCAAGATTCTTTGCTCTTTGACATTACTGACCAATGTGGAGGTGGCAATACACTTATTGATAAGTTATTAACCTTACTTGAGAATAGTCACACTAAATGTGAAAGGAACAGAGTGAGAGCCATGTTAGGGTATCTTTTTAAAACTAAATATGATTATCAATATTTAAAAATGCAACTTTACTATTCTTGCATAGATGATAGATACTGTGTTTTATTTCCTAAAGCTTAATAGGTTTGAACATGGAGTTTATTTATAGAAGGCAAATAAGAGGAAGTTTATAAACATGAGTGTCTGAATAGAATGATGATAAACTTATCCATCCTATAAACTACATTATTACATTAGTTTCATTAAGAGCAATGTGATTTGAAAAAAAGGCCTGTATTGGGCTTCCCTGGTGGCACAGTGGTTAGGAATCTGCCTGCCAATGTAAGGGCATGGGTTCGAGCCCTGGTCCGGGAAGATCCCACATGCCGCTGAGCAACTAAGCTCGTGTGCCACAACTACTGAGCCCGGGTGCCACAACTACTGAAGCCTGTGCACCTAGAGCCCGTGCTCCGCAGCAAGAGAAGCCACCGCAGTGAGAAGCCCGCGCACCGCAACGAAGAGTAGCCCCCGCTCGCCGCAACCAGAGAAAGCCCACGTGCAACAACAAAGACCCAACACAGCCAAAAATAAATAAATTTAAATAGGTAAATTTATATTCAAAAAAAAGGCCTGTATGTGAGAAGATTACTGTGGACCTAGATTTACTTAGGAGATATTTATAGATGGTTCCTCATTTGAGCTGCCACTGGTAAAGCACATCCCCGACCTCACCAATGAGAATCTAGTAAGATTCACCTTTGATTTTTACAGCACAATTATGTGTTTTGGAGTTTGCATTTAACAGGCAATCTGAATTCAAACCTCAGACGCTTCTTTATCATGACTGCACCTCCTGCTTCCTTACTGCAGCTCTTTATACATTTGCTGGTTACATGGGTTAATGAGTGAATGAATGCATGAAAAGGGATGGATTGATAGTTACTCTTACCCAGGTTAGTAAATCTGATTTAAAAATTTTTTCTCCCTCCAACACTGACCTTGCCAGACTCTTTCATGCCAGACTCGAATATGCAACTGCCAGGGTTACATCTCCAGTTGGATGTCTATTAAATCACAGATCAAACTTCAGATGCACAAAACTGATTTCCTGAGCTCCATCCCAGACTTTCTATTCCTTCAGTGCTCCTATAACCGAGAGGACCCTATGGGACCTTCCCAGGACAGACTGCCCCCAACCTCCATGCCCTCTACCTGCCTCCTTTTTTGTGGAAAAGCTTTAGTCTCCCAGGCCTCCCCTGAGTCACAAAAAACTGGCTCAAGAATTAATGATTGGAAGGATGTAAACACATAGTAACAAAAAAATAGCAGTTGGGCGGGGAGAACTGGTAACAATTTAAATAATAGATTAGCCATACAGCAGAGTCACAGAATCTTTAGTTCCTCCCCAAAGAACATAAACAACAGAGTCTGACACACATTCCTCAATTGTTTTGCAGATACTAAAATCCCCACCAGATGGAAGAAGCTAATTGCATGATGACCATGAGCACATAACCCCCAGACTGGCTGGAGCCTGAGGATAGATGATGTTAACCCCTGTGACATCACCCTGTTACCTCACCATCAACCAATCAGAGAACTGTGCAAGAGCTGATCACACACCCTGCCACTCTCTCCCTCACCTTGCCTTTAAAAACCCTTCCCTAAAATCCATCGGGCAGTTTCGGTCTTTTGAGCATGAGCTGCCTGTATGCCTTGCTTGGCCCTGCACTTTCCTTCACCACAGCCCGGTGTCAGTAGATAGGCTTTGCTGTGCCTGGGCAAGTGGACCCAAGTTTGGTTCAGTAACACTCCCTATGTCTGTAAATGGCAATTCCACGCCTCCAACTGCTCAGGCCAAACACTTGGGAGTCCCTCTTTGTTTGTTTGTTTGTTTTCTTTTGTTTTCTGGTCGTGCCGAGTGGCCTATGGGATCTTGGTTCCCCGACCAGGGATTGAACCTGCCGCCCCTTCAGTGGAAGCACGGAGTTCTAACCACTGGACCGCCAGGGACGTCTCATTAGCAGTAATCTTTTGATGTTGGGCTACCTTGTTTGTTTTTTCCTTTGGGGGGGTTGCAAAAACTCCTATATATCTTGGCTCCTACCTTACCTCTTTGGAACTGTCCGAAGAGGTATCTGAGAGGCTGTATCCCAGGCTAAAGTCCTTGGTAAAGCCCCAAAGAAAACATAATTGTCAACTATTAGGTTGTGCTTTTTTTTTTTCAGTCAGCATCCCTATTCTTATCTCCAAATGACATTCTATATAATAAATGTGTTTGTTTACATCTATCTTCTCCCACTAGAATACTCATAAGCCACAGGGAGGGCAAAGACTTTGTTTTAATAAGTGCTATATCTCCTATTCTTAAAATAGTATCTGGCACACAGTAGATGCTCAATAAGTAATAGTTAAATGAATTAAATGTAACTGTATTGGGTGACAACGCAAGCCCATTTTCTGACAAAATTTCTTTTTTCTAGTGTAGTGCTATGAAAGAGGTATTTACTAACCATATGGAATAGACCTCTCCCCCAACCTTCACCAGTTTCCATAGCTACTGTGATATTTGACTAGTCCATAAATTTGCAACATATGTTGTTTTTAACAGGAAGTCCATCTTACAATCCTACTGTGAGATGAAAACAAATGGGTTGTCCCCCTTCTCAAAACTTCTAGGCAGAAAGATTGTCCAGGGCTTCCCTGGTGGCGCAGTGGTTGAGAATCTGCCTGCCAGTGCAGGGGACACGGGTTCGAGCTCTGGTCTGGGAAGATCCCACCTGCTGCGGAGCAACTAGGCCTCTGAGCCACAACTACTGAGCCTGCGCATCTGGAGCCCGTGCTCCACAACAAGAGAGGCCGAGACAGTGAGAGGCCCACGCACCGCGATGAAGAGTGGTCCCCGCTCGCCACAACTAGAGAAAGCCCTCGCACAGAAATGAAGACCCAACACACCCAAAAATAAATAAATAAATTTATAAAAAAAAAAGAAAGAAAGACTGTCCAGCTATTGCCCCTCTTCTTCCACAAAAGTGTTTCTTACAAACATCATAGGAAGCATCAGCTCAGAACAGGAATGATTGGCAAGTGGAGCGGTTGACTGTCATGTAACCCGATATTCTCCTCATTGCGCGGTTAGTCTCTTTAGAGCTGAGAAAAGCTGTTTTCTGATAACCCTTATATAAAATTTACACTAAACACGAGTGCCTCAAAAAGCGTGGTATCCATAATCCTCCAGCAAGAACATGGCAAAGGGATGTTTAACAAACTTAATTTGAGGTACAAGAGTGAGAGAAAGTGCAAGAGGGTGAAAGAAAGTGCAAGAACGAGTGTGAAAGAGTGAGGGACTTTTTACTGCCAGTATGGAATTGTGCAATCCATGCCTCAATAATTCAAGCCTTAGTAGATAGTAGGAGTTATATATTAAATATACACACATATATTAAATATTTTACATTAGAAAGCTTCTAGGTTACTTTTTCCCAGGAAATTAGCTTTATGAGCCTAGGAAAATGCAAAGTTTCAAAACAGAAAGTCTCACTAGAAAGTAGATAGTGAGGTCTTTCTGCCTGGGAAACAGATTCTAGAGCAGAGAGACTATGAATTGAAATATAGTACCTTCAATAGAGACCTTGGAATATTTTTCAAACACAACCCCGTGTGTCCACTTCAGAAATTAATTTTCATGAGAAATTAATATTCATGAGATCGTGTTCCCCTTAGTTTCTAATCCCAGTAATAAATAATTTTATATTTCTCCAAATTTAATAAAGATACTAGATTATAAATAATTGTTAAATGGCACCTAGGTACAATTTTTAAAAATCTAATGAATGCCAAGATATATATATAAATATAAAACAATAACATACACCACATACATGATCATTCAGAATTTATCATTTTGCTGAAGTGAACGTGTACATTTTAGAGAACCACAGCACTTTTGTACAAACAACTAGGATAACTCAAATACCTGTGTGGGTCTTGACATGGAATCCAATTCACCAGAGGATCTGGAATATCCTCCAGATAAGGGAAAATGGCTTCCCTGGTAAATTTCCATCCATAAATTGCATCTTCTGGAGTCACAATGATCTGAGCACCCTGTTCAAAACAAGTTAAATCAAAATTATTTCTCTATGTATGTAGACAATTCAACACTCCAATCTTCACCAGCTCTCATGCCCCTCATAAATTATGATTAGCAGAAATAAAAGAATACCTGTTCAGCAGCCTGCTTAATTGCTCTCTCCAGAATATCTATATTCCTGTTCATGAGGAGCAAGGCATAATCCTGAGAAACGGGTGTTTCTGTGTCATTTGGCAATATGACAGCATGTTCATATACTGCAGCTTTGAAAGTATCCAAAGCACTGACATGCAGAATAATTAGGGCAAAAACTGCCACGGAGGTTTGAAAAGAGGAAATGATCATGGTCAAGGTCTAGTGAGTTCCGCAAGTGAAAGTAACATTCATGTAGTATTTATAAAGGAAGGAACATTTAGGTAACATGACTGCCAGCTCTAATTTTACAATCTCATGAATATTATGCCTGATCATTTTGGAGGAAAAAAATTTCAGTTCCCTGAATACAATCAAAAAGTATTACAAGGGGCTTCCCTGGTGGCGCAGTGGTTGAGAATCCGCCTGCCGATGCAGGGGACACGGGTTCGTGCCCCGGTCTGGGAAGATCCCACATGCCGCGGAGCGGCTGGGCCCGTGAGCCATGGCCGCTGAGCCTGCGCGTCCGGAGCCTGGGCTCCGCAACGGGAGAGGCCACAGCAGTGAGTGGCCTGCGTACCGCAAAAAAAAAAAAAAAAAAAAAAAAAAAAAAAAA